>NC_135306.1:207119516-207360672 GCF_048772815.1 Callospermophilus lateralis | reverse complement strand
ATACAAAGAAGAGCTGAAATGACCCATGACCAGTGGTCCCAGCCTTCTAGGAACACTGGAGTCCGTCAAGTTAAAACGAAAGAACGCTGGACAGCAGCGCAAACACACGTAAAGAAGAGCACCAACGGGTGTGAGTCAGTGTGAACTTACTTTCATAAGTTAAAGTAGTAACTTATTTTCCTGACCTGAAGAGACCTCTGGATCAAGCAATGATCACGACACCCGCGAGAGCCTGGCCTCTGCTCCTCAGAGCGCCCATCACCTGACAGACGTGACCAAGAGACTCCCAGGCAGCCAGGACCCTGGTTCCTACCGCCACACCTTGCATGACCCTTCCCCTTGGGCGCAGTGGACCTGGCACTTGCTGTTGGCCAACAGAACACGGCAACAGTGATGAGCTACCCCGTCCTCAGCGCCAGACAAGATCCGAGCCTTCCTGCTAGGAGACTGTCCTTACATTCTTCTGAAGGAGCGCCATGAAGTGAAGTCTACTAGTCAGGTTTCGTCACTGTGATCAAAATGTCCAACAAAAACAACGCAGAGGAGGAAAAGTTCATTTGGGCTCACAGATTCAGAGGGTTAGTCCAATGGCCAACTCAAATGCTCTGGGCCCACGGTGAGCAGACATCATGGTGGAAGAGCAAGGTGGTGGAGTGTTGCTCCATCACGGTGGCCAGGAAGCAGAAGGTGAGCAAGGGAAGGGGCCACAGGAAAGATGGACCTCCTGGGCACACCTCCAGTGACCACCCCCTCTGGCCCACCTGCCTAGTCACCTAGTTTGAATGAGTCGGTCCATTCTAGGACGGGCTGATAGGTCACGGCTCTCATGATCTGATCGTTTCGTCCCCAAATATTCTTGCAATAACTCAGAAGATCTGGGGTCACCTCATATCCTAACAGGAGGCCTATGGGACAAGTAGCTAAGAGCGGTGTCCAGCCAACAATCAGCAAGAAACTCAGTTCAACAGCCCACAAGGAACTGAATGCCGCCAACAAGCACCTGAGCTCAGAAGCAGACCTTCCCAGGCAAGCCCCGGACAGCGCTGCAGCCTGCAGACCCTGAGTGGGCTGACAAGCTGTGCCTGGACACGGGCCCGCTGGGGGCTGCTCTAAGTTGCTACATTTGTGGTGATGTTGTCAGCAACAATAAAGATTTCAGACACACAGCCGTGCCTGAACCCCAAATGGCAGGCTGACCGCATCCTCCACACCACCACGAGGTGCCAGGCACTGTCCCACAGCTACTCCAGGGAGCAACAGAGGACCAAGGCTCGTATTCATGACCCAGGTGGAGTGACAGGAAGGGCACGCATGCGCGCTCTCTCTTCTCTTCTCTCTCTCTCTCTCTCTCTCTCTCACACACACACACACACACACACACACAGTCACACACAAAAAAAGAAAACCCGAAATAACACTTCAAGATCCTGGACAAAGGAGGTGGGTGACCCGAGACTGCCTCCCTCAGCCATCCTCAACACCAAAACCAGTGAGCCCTACAATCTCCTGCACAACTCTGTGCTGACAGCTACGTACGCCGTATTATGCACTATGAAGACAGAGCTCGTGACAGGAGTTCTCACCACAACTTTAAAACAGCAACAGAAACACCTATAGCAAAAGAAGCTACCCAAAATGAGAACCTGGCACCCACCCATAATCCCAGGAGGCCAAGAAAGGAGGATCACAGATTCAAGGCTGTTCTCAGCAGCTTAGTGAGACCTTATCTCAAAAAGTTGAAAGGGCTGAGATGTGGCTCTGTGGTAGAGCAGCCCTGGGTTCAATCCCCAGAAGCAAAAAATAAATGAATGAATAATAAAACACAAAAGAAAAAACACAAAAATACGGAAAAAAAAAAAAAAAGAATCATCTTCAGAGAGGTCTCAAGCAAGGAAACTAGAATCTCCCAAACACACGGGAGACAGGGCCAGAATAAGGGGACTGACGACAGATGGCCAGATACACGAAGAAGATGCACTGAAGCACATCAAAATCACCTCACTTGAAACCAGGGACAAGGACAAAAATCTTTAAAGTAGATAAGAAATGACATTATGTACAAAGGAGCAAAGAAGAGGAGGATGCAGGAGTCGTCTTCAGAATCCCTCGTGCAGAGGACGGTGCACACTTTAGAACACCAGGAGAAAATGTGTCAAGCTAGAGTTCACACCTAGCAAAGGATCTCACTCAAAAAGCAGGCCAGATCCAGGTACTGCCAGACACAGCGAAGTCCAAAGAGGAGCAGGCACGGTGGCCCACACCTGTCGCCCCAGCCCAGTGGGAGGCTGAGGCAGGAGGATGGCGAGCTCAAAGCCAGCCTCAGCAATGGCAAGGCGCTAAGCAACTCAGTGAGCCCCTGTCTCTAAATAAAAATAAAATAGGGCTGGGGATGTGGCTCAGTGGTCGAGTGTCCCAAGTTCAATCCCCAGTACCCCCCCCCAAAAAAAACCTCAGAGTCCACTGAATGTTGACACACACTACTAAGAAACAAAAGGGAAGGAGAGCACAAGAAATCTGGGTCTAAACCAGAGGAATGCAGAGCCCCAGGCGGTAACCGTGTGGGGAAATGTAGAAGATACGGTTCTTATTGTCTGAATCTCTTTAAAGAAAACACCCCTAGAGCAGTACCCAGCATCACAGGTTTGTGACACGCATGTAACAGGACAGGAAGAGCACTCGCACCAGGAGGAGCGCTGTCACTCTCAAGCTCCGTGGCAACAGGGGGAAGCCCTGGGGTTGGAGCAGCACTGCGGCCCACAGCCTGGGCAACACGGAGACCCAGCTCGCACGCCCTCCAAGACAGGAGCAGAGACTCGACTCAAAAGCAGCCAGAGAGGAGGGAAAAGGACTAAGGGCCAAATGGGACAAATAGAAAACGGAGAGCAGAACGAGAGGCTTCAGCTCCTGTACCAGATGCAAGTGCTCTGAACACCGCGGGGGCAGAAAGGACCGAACAGGACAGAAAAGAAAACCCAACGCGTGCCCTGCCAGGAACACAGCGGCCCCCACGAACTAAGGGACTGCAAAGACACCCGAAAACTCCACTGTTTAAAAACCACGTGGCAAAAAAGAAACCAAGATTTCAGAGGGGAAAAAAAAGAAATCAAAAACCAAATCAGCATTTTGAAAGGAATGGAAATGAAAACACAAAATTTCAGAATTTGTGGGAAGCACAAAGACAGTAGCTAAGCGCTTATATCAGGAAAGAAGAAAGGCCTCAAACCAACGAGCCACTCCCACCCTAAGACGCTAGAGGAGAAGAGCAAACTGAGCCCAAGTCATCAGAAAGGAACCAACAGGGAAGGTCGGGGCGCAACCCACAGAACGGAAAGGGAAATGGGGAACCGGAGCTGGCTAGCGGGCGGGAGCGAGGGCACGAAAACCACGGCCTGCAGGTCACCCTCACCGCGTCCTGCAGAGGGTCTTCAAGGAACAGAGAAGTCGCACCCTCCAAAGAGCCCCAGGGCCAGAGGCCACCAGTCCTCAGGCAGGGGGCGCTGCAATGCCACATGGGCACACTCAGCGCCACACACTCAGTGCCACGCGGGCACACTCAGCACACGCAGCGCCACACACTCAGCCACACGGGCACACTCAGCACACGCAGCGCCACACACTCAGTGCCACGCAGGCACATCAGCACACTCAGCGCCACACACCTAGTGCCATGCGGGCACACTCAGCACACGCAGCGCCACACACTCAGTGCCACGCAGGCACATCAGCACACTCAGCGCCACACACCTAGTGCCATGTGGGCACACTCAGCACACGCAGCGCCACACACTCAGTGCCACGCGGGCACATCAGCACACTCAGCGCCACACACCTAGTGCCATGCGGGCACACTCAGCACACGCAGCGCCACACACTCAGTGCCACGCGGGCACACTCAGCACACTCAGCGCCACACACCTAGTGCCACGCGGGCATACTCAGTACATGCAGCGCCACACACTCAGCCACACGGGCACACTCAGCACACTCAGTGCCACGCAGGCACATCAGCACACTCAGTGCCACACACTCAGTGCCACGCAGGCACACTCAACACACTCAGCACCACACACCCAGCGCCACGTGGGCACATTTAGCCCCGCCCACCCGCCCGCCCTGTTCAGGCCGGGGCCGCACCTGTGTTGGTGGCCAGGACCACGCTGGCCTGCGTGAGGCTCTCCACCATGGCGGCCTCTTCCCGCTGCTTCAGCTCCTTCCTTAGCAGCTTGATTTCATTCCAAAAATTACCCCTCTCTCTCTTGTCGTGGGTCTTTCTGTTTTTTACCTGTAAATGGAAGCAAAGAGCGCCATGACCTTGCTGCTTCGCTCTCTGCGCTCAGAGTGCCGTCACCGCCTGCTCCAGCACAGCGAGCTCCTCGGAGGCAGGGAAGGGCGAGGCCCTCTCTGAGGGGCCACCACACTCGGCTCACCCTCCACTGCACAGGGAGGAGAGGGACACCCGTGTCCTGAGGAGACACGTGGGGACAGGACGGCCGCCTGCAGGGGCCAGCTGTTGCTGCCGGGGCTGGGGCTTCAAGCATCACCCACGTTTTTCAAGAGATTAAGATCAACGTGTTTCAGCCCATAATCACCCAACCACACCCAGTTCGGCTGCTCTGCTTATCTGGAATCCACAGCGGGAGGAGGTGCTCCACCGCCTGATTCACTAAGCAGCAAGGCCCGAAGCGCTGGCTTCAGCAGGTACAAGGACACGACATCGTCCAACCAGACAGAGCAAGAACCATCAAGCACGTCCCACACCACCTTATCCAGCCTCCGTCCACCAGCAGCCAGAGCTGTCCATCTGCACCAGGGCCGCCTCGCCTGGGCTGTGGGGCAGGACGGACAGCCTTCCAGCCCCTCCCTGCGGCCATCACTGCTGGGCACAGAGGGCGCTGAGGAGACGGCTGCTGGGGGCAGCAAACGCAGCCGGGGTGGAAACTAGACCAGAAGGCAGAGGCCTGGGAAGCCGGCCTGCAGGGACCCTGCCACCCCAAAGGGACCTGCACCCCGGGTGCCCCCTGCTCCTGGCACCGGCCACCAGAGAAGGTGGCGTGGACGAGGACTCAGGAGGCTCACTGCTTTCCTCTTTCTCCTCGGCTGCTTCCCGCCGGTGCCAACACTCGCTGCCAGGCAACGGGAGCAGGGGGGGCACCTAGGAAACACTGGTTCCTGATGGGTTCCTCGCCCCCGGCAACGCCTGGAGCAGGGCACCCCGTAAATGCCGAGTGCAGCTCGCTGTCAAAGACGAACAGGGCGGGAGAGGGCAGCCCACTTTTTAATGATTCAACAGCGGATGGAGGCGAGAGACCAGGAGGAACACAGACTGCAGGCCGAGCCACACGGGGACGCCAGGACGCACCAGGATCTGGTCGATGTCCTTCCTGATGTCTGTGACGATCTGGGTGCTGTCGCTCCGCGCCAACACCGCGTCCAGAGAGTGCTGCTGAATGGACTCCAGCAGGCGGGCAGGGTGCCCCAGGCGCAGGATCCGCTGCTTCCAGCGGGCCAGACGCTCCACCAGATTGTCCACCGCGATGTTCGAGGGGGCACAGCACAGAACCTGGGCGACGCAGTGGAATCAGGGCTGGGCGACCTTTTCTGAGTCTGTGCTACAAGACAGGAAGCTTCGGCCACAGAGGAAGGAGCAGAGCGTGCAACAGCCAACCTGCAGCCCCTGGGCCACGGAGGACGAAGCCCTCTGCACCGCACCCAGCACATCTGCCGCCCGGACCCAGGCCCCCCAAACCTGTCAGTCTTCAAAGCACCAAAATGTCACGTGACTTGCAACTGCAGAAGAAGGCCCTAAGATTCAAGTGTGCACTGGAAGACCAGCCACCAAATCCCACCAAGTCATTTTTACATCTGACCAACACAGGGTGCTCTTGCTTCTGGAATTTCCACTCCACTGCAGGAACACAAGGCGGCCAGCAGAGGGAGACCCACAGCCCCCACAGGTCCCCCAATCCCCATGGATGTGCACAGCACACCCAGCCCCGCTGCTGGATGAGCACAAGGAGCCTGCCAGGCGCGGTGGCGCACACTATGACCCCCAGCTACACCGAAGGCTGAGGCAGCAGGATTGTGTCTGAAGACGGCCTCAGCAATTCAGTGAGACCCTATCTCAATATAAAGAATTAATTAAAAGGGCTGCGGATGTGGCTCAGTGGCAGAATGACCCTGGATTCAATCCTCAGAGTTGCACGCACAAAAAAAGACACTCAATTATAAGTCACCAAAGCCGCTACTTGTTAAGTAAGTACCTTTTCTTGCCAGTTTTTAAACAGCTGCGTAGACACCCATCCACAGGTAGGAAACCTTGAACACTGATTTAACTAAGTGGCAACAACCCTTGCAGCTCTGAAAAGCAGCAGCTCAGGTAGGCACGGTGGTGCACACTTGTGATCCCAGCTACTCAGGAGGCAGAGGCAAGAGGATTGCAACTTTGAGGCCAGCCTCAGCAATTGAGCAAGACTGTGTCAAAATTTAAAAAGGGCTGGGGATGTGGCTGGCGTTGAGTCACTTGCCCTGTATGTGCAAGGCCCTAGGTTCTGTCCCCGGCACTGCAAACAGCATAAGGTAGCAGCTCTGCCAGTCAGTGCTGGCTTTGCTTCTCACTGGACTGACGGCAGGTGACCCTGTCTGGGTTTCCTTGCCTAAAACCTGGGCTGCTAACAGCCCCCAGCAAGCAGGGTAGAAGACACCTAGAAGGCCGTGGGTTGGAAGCGGCACCAGCACAGGCCGACCTACCAATGCCGACCACTGCCACGCCAACTCTTGCCCGGACCATGCTGCCACATGCCAGGAGGGGCTGTCTAACACACCTCCTGTGTCCTCGGGTCAGGATGACTCCGTGGATGTGAAGACGAAAGACCCTTTCTGGACCACAGCAAAGGCAAGGGAGCAAGGACGCACACCCTGGACAGCCCGCGATCCATGCACCGCGCATGCATCCTGTCCACTAACCAGACACAGGGTCAAGGGCCTGGTCAGCCACACACCCCTGTATGGGCCTGAACACAGCTGGAGCCAAGGAGCTTGGGCAGGGACACTGATGGGTGGCTTCTGCAGCGGGAAGGGCTCCGGGGGCCTGAGTCACACCGTCCACACAGGGGCTCCTGGGCACTCCCCTGACCCGAGGGGCTGTCAGACATCAGAAGGGCCCTGCCAGCCCGCTGTATGTGTGTGTGGTCTTGGGGATTGAACCCAGGGTCACTCTACCTGAGCTACACTGGACCTCAGCCCTTTTTTTGGAATCTTTGTTTTGTTTATTTGTTTACTTTACGTGGTGCTGAGGATCAAACCCAGTGCCTCACGCATGCCAGGCCAGCGCTCTACCACTGAGCCCCAGCCCCAGCCCCTCAGCCCTTGTACTTTGAGACGGGGTCTCGCTAAGTTGCCCACGGTGGCCTTGGACTTGCCATCCTCCTGCCTCAGCCTCCTGTCTCTGGGATCACAGGTGAGGGCCAGGACACCAGCTCCAACCCTCGCTCCTAAAGGTCCAGTGGGGTTCCTGACCAACCCTACCAGAACTGTGGCTGGGACCCCGCCAAGCGCCCACTGAGCACCGCGGGGACCCGCAGACAGTGCCCCACCTTCAGGCCCTGCTTCACAGCCTGCAGGATGATCTCAACCAAGGTCGTGGTTTTCCCAGTGCCCGGCGGTCCGTGGATGATGGCGAGCTCTTTCTGGGACAGCGCAAACAAGACGGCTTCCTTCTGGGAGGGGTCCAGGGCGGCATTGAAGAACACCAGGGGGCCTGCGGGGCAGCAGCTGTGAGGCCCGGCCCTGCCGCCCGCCTGCCAACCTCCTCACAGGGCGCACCGGGCAGCACGCTGGACTCGGCTGCCTACGGAAGACTTCCAGAACGGGCCACGGCTATTCAGTTACATGCTGCTGGTGGCTGCCACAGCAGAGGCAAGGCATGGCCCATGGAAAAGGTCCCCGACCCACCGTCTGGGATAACAGGCAAGAAAGAAAGGTTTTTGGAGACGCGCTGATTTCCATCATCTCACCCCTTTTAGTTACATGACAAAAAAAGAAAGAAACGCTAACGAATTCCAGAGTGGTGTCTCTACTCTAGATGGGAAAACTAACGAGCTTCTTATGCTCTGTGCCCGCTGTGCCCACCTGTGCCAGGTACGCCCCGTGCCTGTGGCAAAGCCCCTGACTGACACACAAGCACACTGAGCCTGCTGGCAGGGGCACTGGTGCACTCGTGAGAACAAAATGATCTGTGAACGGTCCAGGGGGGTCATGGGCAACGAACCCACCACCAAATCTGAAGTCCTCTGCACAGTCCACTACCCCAACCAAATCCCCTTCCCCTGGACAACAGCCATGACCAGGACATGCCGCGATCCTCACACAAAGGAAACAAGCCATGAGGGTGGCCATGCCTGCGATCCCAGAGGCTGAGGCAGGAGGACCGCAGATTCAAGGCCAGCTTGGGCAACTTAGCAAGGCCCTGGGCTACTCAGTGAGACCCTGTCTCAAAAACTCTAAAGGGCGGGGATGTGGCTCAGTGGTTAAGTGCCTCTGGGTTCAATCCACAGTACTGCAAAAAAAAAAAAAAACTATAGTAAACAAATTTCTCGTTCAGTTTCCAACCCACAGTCCCCTGCACAAAATATCTGACAGAAATAAAGTATTATTGAAATACGAGTACCTTTAGAATTTCCAAAAAAAAAATGTGGACAGAAAACGAATATCCATAAAGCCGTGCCATGAGGAGTGCAGACTGAAGCAGCCTGGGTCTGGGCTCTCAGTCTGCTCTGCTGTGGCGCTGGGTGAAACATCGGGGCCGCACCACCCCACCCACGTTGGTTTTTATTTCGAGAGGGTCTTGCTAAGTCGCCCAGGCTGGCCTGGAATTAGGGATTCTCCTGCCCGAGCCTCCGGAGCCCCTGGAGTCACAGCATGCGCCACCGCACCCGGCAGCCCTGTTTCCAAGCTACTCAACAATGGAGTTGTTAGCGGGTACAATGACAGACAGGGCTGGCACGTGCCTCAGCGGAGGATCGCGTGCCAAGCAGGCGCAGGGCCCTGGGCTGCTGGTGACCCGGCATTGGACCTGTCCAAAGCCACCGCTTCACCATCGACAGCAGCCCCGTCTTCAGCCGTGCTGAGTAAAGTCTGTGACAGTGGCTTCCGGGACGCGCTCCTACCTGCACCCTCACACTCAGGCCCACGGTCAGACCCTGCTCGACAGCTTCAGCAACAATTAAAGAAAAGAAGTCCTCACCTAGGTCACTGGCAGGGCTGGGGGCGGATCCGTGGAAGATCAGCTCTATGAGCGGGGACGCCGGCCCCGAGTGGAACTTCTTCAGAGCCACCAGAGCCCTGTGGGGAGAGAGCACCGAGAGCTCAGGCCAGCAGCCCACACGGAGCACAGCCAGGCCGCAGCCCGGGAGCCACAGCCTCCACACACTCACGCCTTCAGCCGCTTGTACGTGACGTCATTGGCGAGCTTCAGCAGCCTATAGGAACTCTCTCGATCCAAGTCCAACTGGAGGTCCTGGGTCTCGTCAAAGGCCACCGTGACAGACTTCTGGGTGATACGGGTCAGGATCCCAGAGGCCAGCTGACACCCTTCATGGGCAGCACCATACAGACCCACAATGTCACCTGTGAGACCCAAGCCACATCGCATCAGAACTGGAAAAAGCAAGGTCCTGTTTTGTGTGATAAATTCCAGGACATTTCAAATATGACGCCGTTGTGACTTTCTCCTCCTGCCTTAGTTCCCTGTGCTAGAGTCTCTGCCTCCCCTGCCACACCCCTGGCCACAGAGGGGTCCACAGATCCACCGGGACCCCAGCTGGGCACCTAGACGGAGACCCACAGCCGCCAGCTGGGCCAGGCACTGAGGGCGCAGGGGAAAAGCCGCGTCTGCAGCCCCAACAACAGGACAAGGGCGCACGACCTCAGCCTGCCCGGGGCTGCCCCCAGCTGTCCCCGCATCGCCTCCTCTCTCCAAATCCAGCCAGGACCCCAACAACCACTGGGGCAAGAGTCAATCAAAGCACTGTCCCCACAGAACAAGGCAGAGACTGACGGTGCAAAGGACATCGTGACAGCCCCTCTCCGGGTTCCCTGGGCTGCGGCGTCAGGCAGCACTACTGACTGTCCCTCCTGACAGGCTGTGAGCTCCGCAGAGCCTGCCCGGCAGGGGAAGGTCTGGGAGTCCACAGCTGCCCACCCTGCACACCCGGCCATGGGGACCAAGGCCAAAGCCACCCCCTATATGACAAGAGTCACGGGTGACTCCTGGGCCGCCCCTGTGTGACAACGGTCATGGTGACTCCAGCGCTGCCCCGTGTGACAACGGTCACGGTGACTCCAGAGTTGCCCCTGTGTGACAACAGTTACGAGTAACCAAATTTCCTAGTAGCTACATTAAAACGTGAAGGAAGCTGAGCATGGTGGGCACGCTGTAATCCAGCTGCTCAGGAGTGAGACAGGGGGACCAAAGCTCAAGGCCAGCCTCAGCCACCGAGCGGGACCCGTGTCCAGGTAAAAAATAAGAAGGGCTGGGGGCGGCGTCTGGTCGGCATCAAGATACACACCGGAAGTGAAGCTGTTGCTGGGAAGCACCCCGGCAGAGCCACCCCGCCTGGGCTCCAGGGTGACCAGCAGCCGTCCGTACAGCCCCGTGCGCTGGCTGGACACCTGCAGCTTCAGCAGACACACGCCCCGGCTCTGGAGCTCCTTCAGAGAGATGCTCTCCTGCCAGGACCTGCAAGACACCCAGGTCAGGGCTTCCGGCTGTCCCTCACCAGCTTCTGCTTCCCCGCCCACCTGAGAGAGGGGACAGAGACAGGAAGACAAGCGTCTGCACAGGCACGTCCTCTCAGAGAGCCGAGCCTGCCCTGCCCCAACTGGCCCTCCCCTATCCTCCAGGGCAGCTGACGCCGGGACCTCTGGGCTTTGGCTCCCACACGCCCTGGTCCCATCAACACTAGGTCCCACGGGTGCCTGATGCCCTCGCCGCCTCTCATCCTCGCTCCCTGGCGCCACCTGGGCCACTACTGCTAACTCGCCGCCTCTCATCCTCGCTCCCTGGCGCCACCTGGGCCACTACTGCTAACTCACCGCCTCTCATCCTCGCTCCCTGGCGCCACCTGGGCCACTACTGCTAACTCGCCGCCTCTCATCCTCGCTCCCTGGCGCCACCTGGGCCACTACTGCTAACCTGGACTAAACTTGGCTCCTAACTGCTCATCTCTGGGCTCTCCCTGCCCAGCTGCCCCAGGGCAGCGCAGTGCCCACTGACCCATCCCCTCAGCGGCCCTCCCTCACCAAGAGCCATCCTCGGTGCACAGTGGCAGGATGAGCCCCTCAGCAGGCCCTCCTGAGCCTGGCCCTTCCCTACTTTCCGTGATGGTCGGGAACAGCTGGGGCCATGTGCAGCCTCTGTACTTGAGGCTGAGCACCTGACGCAAAAGGACAAGGTGTGGGGTGGAACTGTGCCGTTTCGCCATGAGGTAAGGCGGGCTCAGAGACCACCTGCGAAGCCTACCCGCCTCAGTGCAGGAGCTGGGATCCCACTGAGCTCCCAGCCAGCAGGGTCAGAGGCCTCTCCAGCAGATCCTGCCAAGGGGTGGGTCTGACGGTGAGTCTGGGGGCAGACTGCCCCGATCCGCGTCACCCTGGGCAAGCTCCATGGCCCCTCTGTCCCTCCTTGGACAGGACAAGAGTCACAGCTCTGTAGGGCTGGCAGGAGGTCTTAAGGAGACTAACACAAGGTGCTGCTCATCTTGCTTCAGGCAAAGGGATCCCCAACCAAGGCCCACCCTCAGGTGGTCCACACCTCCTTCACCACCTCTCCTGGGCACCACCCAATGCTCACTCCTCCTGTGCTCAGCACCCCTCCTCCAGGAAGCCCCCCTGATGTCCTCCTAGGGCTCTCCAGCCAGCAGTGGCCATGCTGCTTGGGCACAGGGCTGTTTCTGGTCATGCTTTCTGTGCAGACACTCTAACTTCCTCATCTTCTTCTTTGCTTGGTGGGGAGCAGGAAGGGGACAGGGGTTCCTGGGGTTGCTCAGGGATGGACACACATGTGCCTGTCCTGAGTGACTCCATGGTGTGCAGAACAGCGTCCTCAGGCTGCGCCTGCCCTAGTGACTCCATGGTGTACAGAACAGCGTCCTCAGGCTGCGCCTGCCCTAGTGACTCCATGGTGTACAGAACAGCGTCCTCAGGCTGCGCCTGCCCTAGTGACTCCATGGTGTACAGAACAGCAGCTCTCAGGCTGTGCCTACATCTGCTACTCCATTTTGTAAAGCAGTAGTTTGCCATGAGCTGCTCTGTTCTGAATTTAAGCGCATACCTTGTTTGTACAACTAAACACCCACCATCTGCCTGGCACGAAGTAATCATGCTAATAAGAATGACCGCCCATGAAATCATCAAATTAATTAGAAGCACTTGGATGCACGGGTATATCAAACTCAAACGGAAAAACCTGACCCACGAGCTTATGGAGCACACGAGACCACCAAGTGACACAAAACCCCTCCCTTGAGACCCTTTAAAAAAGGAGTGTCCCTGACCCCATCACCTGGTCACTTGTGAAGGGCCTTATGCAGGAAATTCTCCACAGGAAGGAGCTTGGGAATCTCTGCCCTCTGCCTTTAGCAGAGCCCGGTGCCTCCTGCCCGTGATGACCACTCAGGCCCACTCACGCTGCCATTGCCTGTGCACTGTGAGACTGCGTCCATCAGGACCTGGGCCTAGAACAAACTCCTGTGCTCCTGAAGCCAGAGTTAGGCAGGCAGGCAGTATAGACAGGTAAACTGAGTCTGGTCGGATCAAGGAGGCTAATTTTGAGTGAGTGGGGGAAGTCGGAGAATGTCCCCTGAGGGATCGAAATGTCAGTTCCTGGGAGCCCTTCCTCCACCCAGATCCAGACCCTGCCCCTGCCCGTTGGTTGCCAAGGTCACCTGTCCCCAGAGGGCCCCTCCCTACAGGGAGTCCTGAAGCTGTGGATTCCTGTGTCCAGGGCTGTCCACCCTGCCCTTCCCCCTACCTTTAGGCCACCCCACCAGCACTTCCTAGGCCTAGTCACACCGCAGGAAGGAGGAAGGGAAGAGGAGGAGAGCAGGAGGACAAAGGACCCTAGGACAGGACAGATAAAGAGGGCAGCCTCCCTTCTTGGCACACCAGGGTACAGCCATGGCCCTTCTCCCTCCAGGAGGAGTCTGTGTTAGGAGTCCAGTGCTTTTTAAATAAACCCTGCTTTATATCCTTGCCTCGGTGTGATGCTAAGGTTCAGACTTCAACACGGGGGAAGCAGGGCTCGAGCCGGTAACCGGCGGTATCACTCTGCGCCTGGGCGAGTTCTGGGGCCGGTCCCCTCTCTTACCTGACCACCTGCCTTCTGAGCCCTGCTTCGCCCTGACCCCGTCCTACACCTCCGTAGCCTGCACCTGCCCCCCTGGGGTGTGCCGCGTGAATGGGGGTTGGAGACCAGAAACCGAGGCTGGAAGAAGACAGCTGCGCGCCGCCGCCAGAGCCGGCGGCCGGGACTCTGCGGCCACCGGCAGGTGCCCACGCTGAGGAGACGCGCACCTGCGGACCGGGTGACATGGCGGGCTCCCCACAGCGGCCTCGCGCCCGCCGCCTACCTGCGCTCCTCCACCTCCGCGTCCCTCTCCAGTTCCAGCAGGTCCAGCTGCTTGGTCACGAACCTCTCCACAGTGGCCGAAGCCATGGCCGCACCGCCACGGACCCGCTGCCGCGCAGCAGCCGCGTTCCCCTCCGGGCTGGTGCGTCGACGCACAGGGTCCGAACCGCTTCCACTTCCGCTTCCGGCCAAACCACGCGAAGATGGCGGCGGCCGCGGCGCTCACGGGCCCCCTCGGGCGGCTGGCGTTGGCCTGCGGCCGCAGCATTCTAACACCTTGGCGGCCCGGAGCGGGTGAGGCCCGGACGGCCGGGTGCAAGGAGGGGGCGGCCTGGGCAGGCGACGTCCCCTTGGCTTCCGAATAGGCCCGGGAGTTGGTGGCGGGCCCCGGCGGCGGGGAGGGACAGGCCGCGGAGCCAGAGCGGGGTCGCCGGGTGCCGGTCCCGGTCGCCGGGTTCCGAGGCCCTGCTGCGGCCGCTGGGCGCGGCAGACGCCCCTGCGTTCCCTCGCCCTGGTGACCGCGCTCTCTTCTTCCCGCAGCCGCGCTCGGGCCCGCCGCGCGGAGACTCGGTTCGCAGAGCGCGTCGCCTCCAGCAGGGTAATAGCAAGATGGGGTCTGCGCCTCGCCTCCCCCTCGAGCCAGGACTCCCCTCGCCCGGGTGCTGGAGAGCGCTTAAGCTCGGACCTTTGGGCAGTTTTTCTCAGGCCTTAGATTAGTTCTCAGCTCCGCAGAACACCTGGTATGGAGAATACCAGAGCGGGCCACTGAAGGAGACCCCGTCCCAAAGTAAAAAGAAAAGGGGCTGGGGATGGGGTTCAGTGGGCGAGCCCCCAGCTCCCCTCCCCTGGCTGCGGGTGTGGGGAGGAGGGAGAACTACACACAGATATGCCTACCTCCCGCCAGAATGCTCAGCAGCAGCAGGAGCAGAAGTTGAAAAACTCAATCTGAACCTAGGAAGAAATCCAAAGTGGGCTTTTACTCGAAGTGTCCTGTTATTCCCATATCGCCCACGAAAGGTTCTGGCTGTCTTTGCCAGGCCCCATTTATCTGTGTTGTTTTCTTTATGAATATCACACAGGATAGAGACTTAAGAGACTGCTCCTCAAAGTCACTGCCCACCGCAGATCATGGTGTGTTGTTCCTAGCGCCTCTGAAACCAAGCATGGTGGGAAAATGCCCATTAATTTTAGATTTGTGTCAAGTTCCCCTGTGCCCCATCCTGGGCCTAGACATTGGCATGTTTTCCCATGGAACAGAATGCTTAGGACTCCCGTGTTACTAATGATTGATCAGCCACTGCACATTGAAATACATCATAGCTCTACGGGTATGGGGGAGACTCTTCTCAGTATTTGACCAGAGAGGTGGGAGTGGTCCTAAAGGGGCTGTGTTACTGTTGCTCAAGCCCCTCTCCCTCTCCATAGCAGGTTTGCACACACACACCCACAGCCCTGTAACTCCCACCAGCCGTACTGGCCATCTCTTTGCTGTGGTGCGCATCAATACACATGTCCGGTGCCTGTGAGAGGATAGCTCATCTTGACCACAAGCGCAGCATCTCTTTCTTGGGGATTTTGAGCTGCCTTTCATGTGCATATGGTACACATTTATGAAATGTTTTCACAGGTATGTTCCTAAAACATCTCTGAGTTCACCACCGTGGCCAGAAGTTGTTCTGCCAGACCCAGTTGAGGAGACCAGACACCACATAGGTAAAGACTTGCAGGGAGGGGGCTGGGGTTGCAGCTCAGCGGTAGAGCACTTGCCTAGCACACACGAAGTGCTTCAATCGATTCTCAGCACCACATATAAATACATAAAATAAAGGTATTGTGTCCAACTACAGCTAAGAAAAAACATATATATTAAAAAGAAAATCCTTGCAGGGAGTCAAAACAAGGGGAGGCACCCAACACTGCTCTGGCTAGTAATCAAGGTGGCCACTGCCACAAAGCAGGGTTTCACATCCCAGGTGCTCGAGGGCATAGCATGGTGTGAATCCTCATGTCCATTTTTGCCAGTAAATACCAAAATTCTAAATGTCGTTCATAACCACACACAGTGGTGCATGCCTGTAATCCCATGACTCAGGAGGCTGAAGTAGGAAGATTGGTAATTCAGGGCCAATCTCGGCAACTCAGCCAGACCCTGTCTCAAAACAAAAAGGCTTGGGATGTGGCTCAGTGGTAGAGCACCCCTGGGTTCAATCCCTGGTACAAAACAACAACATCAAAACCACCAAATGTTCAAAATGTTGATTCATTCATTCAGCAAATAGCTCTGGAGCAGCTGTCATGAGGCAGGTCCCAGTACCTGTCCTGGGTCCCACCCTGTCTCCGTGGATTCAGGAGCAGCTTCTCCCCTGTCTGAAGAGCAACGTTGATGAGCAGAAGTGCTGCCCTGGGTGCTGGAGAAACGTTCAGGGTGTGGGGAATTGTAGCGACCCAGAGCCCACATCAGGAGGAGGAGCACCATGGCTGCCACTGTGGCCAGGAAGGAGCCAGATCCTCAGTTTTCCAGAAAGCTGGAAACCTATGTTGTTGAATAGACCCTTCTGGTATTTTAAAGTGTGTTTAAGGTATTATACAAGATAGCCACACATGGTGGTGCACACCTGTAATCCCAGCAACTTGGGAGGCTGAGGCAGGAGGATGGCCATTTGGAGGCCAGGCTCAGCAGCTTAGCATCACCAGATCTCAGAGATGGGCTGGGGATGTAGCTCAGTGGTAGAGTGCTTATCTAGCATGGGCAAGGCCCTGGGTTCCATTACCAGGTCCACAAAGGAAAAAAGACGGCATACAAGGTGAAAGTAGTCATTCCCCAGTGTCTGTGGGGGATGGGCCCCAGGCTGCCTGCGGGTTCGGAATCCTCAGATGCCCAAGCCCTGAAGTCTGAAGTGGCTAAGGGTTCACACATCACCTATACATGTCCTCTCGAATATGTAAGTCATCTCTAGGCAACTTATAACGTCCGGTGTAACATAAATGCCACGTTAATTCTGTCGCTTAGGGAATAACGGCAAGAGAAAAGGTCCGTTATCTGTTCAATACAGATGCAGCTTTTTTCCCTGAATTTTTTCAATCTGAGGTTGATTGAATCCAGGGATGCGAAGGGCTGACCGCACACCAAGACTTCTGCCCTCACTGCCAGGTGCAGCTTCTGGCTTTGACTCTGTGTCCAGGGCAGGAACTGCCTTGTCCATCCTGTGTGTCCAGCTGCAGGCCAAGCTGGCTGTCTGCTCAGTGAGCCCCTATTCAGAGCAGACCTCAGGGTCTAGCACACGGTGGCCTGAGTTCGAGTCAGGGCTGTGAAGATGGCAGAGGAGCCAAGTCCAGGAGGCATGGCTGGAGTCTGCCTGCCCCCAGAATGTGATTCTGGGTGCTCCTTGTTGGGAAAGGCTGTCCTTCCCTTCTTGGTTTGGCCGCCCCCTGCCACTGCTCCTTAATGAACAGCAGTGGAAAGATGAGGGTTCCTCCCATCCAGAGCCGTGGACACGCAGGGGGCTCATGCTCAGGCCAGAGAACCGCAAGAGGCAGTTTGGGCCTGCTGTGGGGCCTGAGGGCACCACCATCTGTTGACCCCATACCCAAGAGGCCGGTGCCTCTGGGAGCAGCAGCTGGGCCTCCTCCTTGGCACCTGTGTTTACAGGGTGGACAAGACAGGGTTAGGCCGCCTGCGGTGAGCTGTCCCCAGCAGGTGCCAGCAGGCAGCAGGTGCTCTGCATCACCCTGCGGTGGGGGGTGAGGGAGGGCCACCTGTGCCTTTCCAGTTGGGGTGACTGCCGTGCTCTTCCCCAGACGTCGTGAGGAAGGTGAACGAGCTGATCGCCACCGGCCAGTACGGCCGTCTCTTTGCTGTGGTGCACTTTGCCAGCCACCAGTGGAAGGTGACCTCCGAAGACCTGATTTTAATCCATAATGAACTAGATGTCAAGTGTGGGGAGAGGATTCGATTGGAGAAGGTGAGGCTGTTGATTTCTCTGTATATTCAGGGACTTGCCACCAAACATGCAGTCCCACAGGGTGCCCGGGCGGGGCTCAGGGAGGGAGGGCAGCCCCTGGCGGTCTCATTCACAATCTCACAGATGCTCGCTGTCGCCAGGTCCTGGTCCTGGGCAGGAGTGGCAGCTCCAGGTAGAGTGCTGCCCTAGCGTCAGCTCTGGCTGCCAGGGTGGTCCCCAGCCTTTGCCTGACTGTGGTGCACCTTGCATTCGGACGGCTGGTCCACCCAGGTGGCTAAGCACATCTCGCCTTTGGTTCTAATTCTGCCTGCTGTGTTTGGGGGGCATTTGTTTGATTTTTGCCTTCTCCGTTTATAAAACTATAAAGGCTGCAATAGACATTTTTCTAGGATTTTATCTGGGTTTTCTGCGCTACAGGGGATTGAACTCAGGGCCTCACATGCTAGGCAAGTGCTCTACCACTGAGCTGCATCTCCAGCCCTTTGTATTTTTAATTTTGAGACAGGTTCTCACCAAGTTGCCCAGGCTGCCCTGAGTGTGGGATTTTCCTGCCTCAGCCTCCCAAGCGGCCGAGATCACAGGCATGCGCTACTGCATTCACCTCTAGGTGACTTACAGTACCTAATACGATATAAATGTGTGCAAGTAGCCATTCTACTGTGTTCATTAAAGAATAATGACAAAGAAAAACTCAAGAGCTCAATGTAGACAAGGTCATCTTTCCAAGTTTTTCAGTCCACAGTGACCGACCTGCCTCTGCTAAGGTAGCACCCAGTTCCTTTACCTTGAAATGTTTCCTATAACCCCACCTAGTGGAGGCTGCTTGTATGACTTAGGAAGTCCAGTAGCAAAGAGCACTTCATGCTGAAATTAGCTCAGAAGCTACTTTTGTGATTTGTCATTGTCTGACCTGCGTCATTCGTTGTGCTTTCGTGGAACTTTGTCTTCATGTGTTTGCCCCGGCACGCCTGGACCTCTTTCTGATCAGCGAGGTCTTCCAGCATCTAATGCAGACTCCGCTGCTCCTGGAATGCAGAGCACTCTCCCCACAGCCACACCTTGGCATGGCTGTCCCCACGTGGAACGGGGCCTGTGTGCCGCTCTGCAGTGGTTGAAAGATCACTGCTGGCCTGAGTCTTGGCGCTGTTGGCAGCACTGAGAACCGCCTCCACAGACCTGTGGCACGATGGGGTGCAGCTCAGTGATGGCCCCTGGACTAGAATGCGTGAGATCAGAGTCAGTGTAGGTGAAGTTTAGACAAGAGCTTAGCAGTTGTCTGGGGCATAACTGTTGCATCAGATGACCAGACTCTCTGCATGCGGCTTCCAAGGGCCCAGGCATTTCACTGGACAGCCCCACCTGGCTGGCCAGCCCCCACTGTTTAAGTTAAGGCGTAAATAGCAGGCAGATCCAACCCGGGACTGCTCTCTCAGTTCCAGGTAACTAGTGCTCTGTGTTCTGTGAGCCCTGGTGCCCACTCCTGTTTGGGTGACTGTGTGCCACTTGGTATGATGACTGTTCCTCCTTAACTTTTTCAGGTCCTGCTGGTTGGGGCGGACAACTTCACACTTGTTGGCAAGCCTCTCCTTGGGTAATGCAGCACTGAGCGCTGGGCGGGGCGGCTGGGGTGCAGGCAGGACAGGTGGGCTGGGCCAGGTGGGGGGGTATGCACGCTCACCATCACAGCTGAACACAGCAAGTTTCTGTCACAATCTGGCTGTCCCGTGTCTCATGAGGAGTTGTCCAGCCCAGACTGCTAGCCCATTACCAGTTCGTCATAGCACAAAAGCGTGCAGATTTCTTTGAAGCCAGGTGTGCCCTAACTGCTCAGGAGGCAGAGGGAGGAGGAGCAGGAGTTCAGGGCCAGCCGCGAAACTCACCAAGACCCTGTCACAGAGGACAAAATAGAGGACTGTGGACGTGGCTCAGTGGTAGAGCACTTGCCAAGCACACACGAGGTCCTAGGTTTGATCCCAGCACCACGAATTATAGTAATAATAGTAAAGGTAAAAGTGAAATAAAAAAAAAACAAAAAACCAACACACTCCACAGAAAGTTCTTTTTGTGCTTTTTTATGGTTTTCTGAATGTTTACAGTGAGGGCATATTGCCTTTATAATCAGGAAGGAAGGTAACTCTTTAGGAACTTTGTTAAAGTGTTAATAAAATTTTAGGAATTCTCATTCTAGGAATTTTACTAAAGTGTTAGTAAAATATTAAAAATAATCAAAAAGGCACACGAGGGCTGGTAGGGCACTTGCTTGGCACGTGGGAGGCACTGGGTTCCATCCTCAGTACCACACAATGATAATGTTTTGTGTTCCTCTATACCTAAAACAATAAACATGAAAAATGATTTTTAAAAAGGCACCTGGTTGTTTACTTTCCTTCTAGAAAAGACCTTGTTCGAGTGGAAGCCACGGTCATTGAGAAGACAGAATCATGGCCTAAAGTCAACATGAAATTCAAGAAAAGGAAAAACTACAGGAGGAAGAGAAGTGAGTGGGGGGCGTGGCCTTCACTCCCCTGCCGTGGCTGTCCCCGGGCGCCCCTGCTCCTGCAGCTGGGAGAGGCCCTGCCCGCCCAGGCCAGGGTGCTTGCTGGGCCTCAGCTTGGCCAGTCACAGCAGCAACTGACCTGAGGGACATCAGTGGCATCTGGGGTCACATGGAACCCTGGAAACAGGTCACATCCACTGTGGAGAAAGCTGGAGCTGGTCCCTTGGTGGGGTGTCATCCCGCCTGCAGGGAGTGCGCGAGCAGGGTCTCAGGCTATGGCGGGACAGAGCCACCCCAGGAGCCTCAGCGGGGGCAGACCTTGGCACCATCTGCACACAGCACACACAGCACAAGACGGCCTGGGGGAGCTCAGTGAACCCAGCGTCCACGCTGTGGCCACCCCTGCAGGAAGCCAGGGGAACTGGCAGTAAAGGAGTGGGTAGGAGGGGCTGGTGCCTGTTTCAAGGTGGCTGGTCCCAAAAGCCAGCTGTCGGGCTAGTTGTCAGCTTGTGTCTTACTGAGTGGGCGCTGCTGGGCGTGTCCCTAGCCTTGCCTGCGGGCTGTGCTCTGCCCCAGCCCAGCTGTAGCCAAGCGCAGCGCCCTCTAGAGGCCATCAGAGAGGGGCTGAGAAGGGCCCCAGGTGGGCCGGGGTGGGTCAAGGGGCTGGGTCATGGCTAAGTAGCATGGGGGCTCCCCTGGAGGAGGAAGCACTTCTGGGGCTGGAGGTGGGAGAGGCCCAGGCAGTGGCCACCAAAGGGCGCTTAGAGAAGGACGAGGTCAGGGACCTGGATGTCCACGGTGGAGAGCTATGAGGGTGGCTTTGGCACAGGTTGGGGGGGTTGGAGCAGAGCAGCTGGGGACATCAGCAGGTGTCCTGCAGGTGACCAGACAACAGCTGTAACAGGAGCATGGCTGCAGGGAAGGGGAGGCTGCTGGTGGCGAGACAAGGGCAGGTGGGGTCTGGGGGTGACTTCACAGGGTGCCAGCCTTGCCCAGGGCTGCCACATGTTTCCCCGTGAGCGTGCACAGGACAGGTCACTGAGAGTACAGAGATGACCAGGGTGTGGTTAGTAAGAAGTCCCCAGGACGATGGTCAGCCAGGCTGGAGGGGAAGGGCTGCTGTCGGGCGGCTTTCACAGGCTGCAGAGGGGGGGTGTGGCCAGGGGACAGGACAGGCACCAGGCTCCTGCATGCCAGTGAGAATGGGCCCCTGGCAGCAGAGCTGGTGTCCCTGTCCTGCTCTGAAGGGCAGTGGGCCATGGAGTGGACAGGACAACCTCCCCTGCATCCCAGGGGGCACCTGACAGGCCTGACCTTGCTGTCCTGCTGTCTGCCACCTGCCTTGTTCCAATTACAGGCGCCCGGCATTGCCCTGAGCAGCAGACAGGAGCGTCCACAGGACACCCCATCCCCACAAGATGGCCACCTGAAGGATGGCACTACAGGGCCCAGGACAGCCAGGGCTCTGGCTCTAAATGGTGTCATTCACAGTTCTGTTGGGACAGCTGCTGCTGCTGCTCCATTACCAGTTGTAGGATATGATCATATGTGCTTGTGGGACAGTCTCTCCTGTCTCTCTGACACTCCCAGGTGACCACAGAATTAACATTTTACTCCTCATGGTCCAGACCCACAGTGGACGTGGGGCAGAGGTGGCCACTCTGTCCTAAGGCCTCAGCCTTCCAGCTCTGCTCCTGCTAATGCAGCCACGGAGCAGGCAGCAGCCAAGGACTGCCTAGGGAGTGCAAGCCAGGACAGAGCCCTGTGCACAGGGCAGTAGCACCGGGCAGGCAAAGCTCATTCCTGGTGGCCAGCCTGGTTGGGCCTGTGACAGTGTCTTCTCTCTCTTCCAGTCATTGTGGCCCCACAGACCGTCCTCCGGATCAACACCATTGAGATCGCTCCGTGTTTGCTGTGATTGCCAAGCCAGCGTTGAACCAAGTACCAAATAAGCTCATGGTGACCTGGGGTGGACGCCTGTCATCCCAGCCACTCAGGAGGCTGAGACAGGAGGATCCAAGTTCAAGGCCAGCCTGGGCAACTTATCAAGACTTGTCTCAAAATAAAAAGGACTGGGAGTGCAGTTCAGTGGGAGAGCACTGTGGAGCCCAGTACTGCAAACAATAAAAATAAAAAATAGACTTGTTTCCGAGGAGACCAAGCTTCTGCTTTGATGTGCAGGGCTGTGCATGCCGGGAAGGTGAGGTCTTGGCCTAAGTGCCTTCTCCACTAGCGGCCACCTCCCTGAGCCAAGGAAGGCCCCTGGGGCTAGTGCCTGTGGGAAATAGTAGTCCCTGCAGCCCTGCCCCCACCACGGTGGGCCTGGGGAACACGCTGAGATGAGCCGAGGGCAGGGGGGGCACCTGGATTCCCGGGGGGGGGGGGGTGACAGGAGCAAGCCCTCCTTTGAGTCACCCAACACCTGTCCTGGTGATTGGCTGCTGAACTCCTCCTTCCTCAGCTTTTTTTTCCTCCCGTGATCCAGCAGGAGGCGCCAGCACACAGCGTGGGACACTGCAGTGCATGTAGTGGCAGCCAGGAGGGCCAGGCAGGCCAAGGCCCCAGGATGGAGAGGGACAGCTCAGAGACAGGCACTGCACCTTCTGGGGACTGGACACAACAGGAACAAGGACAGAGCAGTGGGCACAGGGGATCCTGGACTTGACCCTGACAGCTGCAAACTACCTGGAAAGTCTTCCAGGGCTGCCAGGTCCATTGCTGCAAGGGTCAGGCCACTGGGAGGACCTGTTGGGAAGCTAATCCAGGCAAGAAGGGATGAGGTGGTGACCCAGAGTGACCGAGGGAACCAGCAAGAGGGAGGGGTTCTGGGTGTGGGGAGGGCCACCCTCGAGGAGAGAAGCCTGGCCGTCTAGTGGCACAGAAGAACCTGGGCGCGGGCTGGCAAGTACTTCCCTCCACGTTCCCCAAGCGCCCTTGAGGAGCCACCCTGAGCTCTGGACGTGAGCAAAGAGGGCAGCCTTCCCACCAGGGCCTCTCTGGTCAGGTGCCCGCGTGCCCTGCTTGTCACTGGCCCTGATCACCCAGAGACAGGAGGATCCAAGTTCAAGGCCAGCCTGGGCAACTTATCAAGACTGTCTCAAAAAGGACTGGGAGTGCAGTTCAGTGGGAGAGCACTGTGGGACCCAGTACTGCAAAAAATAAAAATAAAAAATACTCTTGTTTCCGAGGAGACCTTTGTGTGCAGCAGAGGGCAGTACCCCGGGGCATGGCTCGTCCCTGCGCCTGAATGTGGAGTTGCTAGGGAGCCAATGGGCTCCCCATTGACCATGGTGACTCTGGGGCAGCTGCAGGCAGCGCAGCCCGGTATAGAATGGACCCCTATAACCCAGCCACCTCTGGAACTCGTAAGTTTCCAAGGCTGTGGCACGTGCTGTCCTTGCTCCTCTAGATGGCCACCTTCTCTCGCTCGGCCATGCACCAGGCTGCTGCCACCAAAACCCCCAGCAGTGGCAGAGGGGCCAAGGGAGAGCAGGGAAGGGAACTGTGGGGTGCAGAGCAACTGGGTAGCCAAGCGCCAGAGGGCCACTCCCTCGGAACCAGCCATGGCCCCACCTGCCGATGGGGAGTGACCTAGAACCTTCCTCGGAGTGTGCTGTGCAGCTGGATGAGCTAATGCGGCCCTGGGCTTGGCAATGCGGCTAGTATGGCACTGCTGAATGGTGCTGAAGGCCGCCGCCCTCCAGCCCCGCAACTTCCCACCCCTCGGTTTTCCATCTCCCAGCCTCGCCCCCAGCCCTAGCACCCACCTGCCATTTTTGTTCAAGTGAGCCACCACTGGCTGCAGGGGTCAGCTGTGGCCACCCTCCCATGACCCCCTTAGGCCTCGTGGGGCAGGAGTGTAGTGGCCTGCCCGTGTCACCTGTGCACATTTATGGCCCTGGTACATTTGTTCCTGTGATCTTGGGCAAGCCACGCAAAGACCCTAAGCTTCTATTTCCTCCTTTGTGACAAAGAATCCCAGCATGACCCTAGTTATTACTAATCAGTCTATTAATTACACGGTGGTAGGCTTAATGCGATGAGAAAGGTGTCCAGCAGCCATTGGTCGGGTCTGTAACAAGGTGGCTGCCTGGACAGATGGACAGACGCTTTGGCCAGTGACAGTCGGCAGAGCCACAGCCAGCTCCAGTGGCAGAGCTGAGGTAGGTCTGCTGTTCCAGCAAGGTGCCATCTGGTCCCCTTCTCTCTTTCCTCCTGCCGTCAGCTGCCAGACAGGGGCCCTCTGTCAGGGCGCGGGACAACTGGTCATAAAGTTCAAGACCAGCAGTGCCCTTATCAGATGTCTCTGGAAATGGCCTCGGAAGAGCAAAGGTCACTTCACCAAGGGATCATTTTAAAGTAAAGTCCGGTTGTTCAGGGGCTGCCACACGTCCCACAGGACACAGTGGGAGAGAGAAGAGGCGGTTCCAGGACACAGCAGGTGCTGCCCGGGTCTGGGAGCTGAGCTGGGCTCGTCTCCTGGGGCTCCGGTACTGTTGACTGAGCATGTCCTTTGGGCTCTGGGCCAGGACAGCAAACACACACTGTTCCTCCAAACTCCCTGCCCAGAAGCCCCATGAGAGGGGCCTGGTGACCTGCCACGTGGAGAGAACCCAGGGGACGGCTCGGCCAGCTCACCTCTGGCCATACTTCAGAGCCCTCCACCTGTCCTGTGCAAACCCCACTCCGCTGCCACAGCAAATAAGCCCTATTCCCAGGGGCTCAGGGAAACCTGGTGCAGGTTAGGCAACTGTGGCATGATCCGAAATGCGTTTGGTCTTCATCCAGGTTTCCTGGCACAGAGCTCCTACCCGTGGGAATTCCTGAGTGACGGGGGTGTCTTTGTTATTCACAACGAGCCCCTGATCATACCTGAGTTTGTGCTACTGAGGTGACTTGGAGGGGGCAGCCAGCCGCAGGATGGGGCCCCTCAGCAGAAAATCAAGTGATTCGAGGATGTTTGCAGCACCCCCTCAACCCCTGGTAAGGATGGGGCTGGAGCTGAAGCTCTGTTAAATTCTATAAACTCTCCAACAGCAAGCTTGGAAGAGCTCCCATGGGCAAGACCACGGAAGTCCTTGCCCCTTCACAATGACTCCTGTGTCCCTCTTCCTTGGATACTTGTGAACTGTGTGCCTTGTAACAAACCAGTTGACAGAAGTGAAGTCCTTCCCTGAGTTCTGTGAGCCGCTCCAGCAGATCACCTAACGTTCGGAGGGGCGGTGGGACCCTCTATTCCAGCCAGCCAGGAAGCACAGAGGACGAGGCTGGCTGGCATGTGCAGGGGACAGGCTTGTGGGATGGCGCCCTCCACCTGTGGGTCTGCTCTAAGACCAAGTCCCTAGGACGTGGATCTAGCTGTAGGACACCCAGTGGGTTCTCAGGGGTTGCTTAGTGTGGACAGCCACACATCCGGTGTCAGGAGTGTGGTGTGAAGGAGCAGAGAGTGGCTTCTCAGACTTACTAGAAGAGCCCTGGCTACCAGAAATGTGGCCAGGGGGGCAACAGGGTAAAGAGAGCAGGCGGAGAGACCTTTGATTCCTGGGCAGCCACATGGTCACCCGGCTGTAGCAGCTATTGGTGAGGTCACTTCTGAAGGTGAAAGTTGCTGTGGAATCTAGAGGTGACCCAACTCCCAGGGAGGTGGCTCACTGGGTACACAAGGAAATGCAAACTGGGCAGAAAGCAGTGAAATATCCAGCCCTGCGGTCATTCTTCCAGGGAAAAAGTGAAGCAAAGGTAAAGGAGCGCCCAGTCGGGGCGAGGCCGGACCACACCTGGAGACCAGGAGTCTGCGCACTCGGTGTTGGCCTGGGAGCACCGCCACCCCCAAGGCAGATATCAGACAGGACCACAGCAAGTGCATCCAGGACCTCTAGTGGCCAAGGTCCCCTGCAGGAGGGCCAGGAAGAAGGTGACACGAGAGGGCAGGGCGCGGGGAGCCTCGCGCTTGGTCGAGGTGTGCACGGCTCTGGAGAGCCTCTGTGGACACTGTGGCTGAGGTGGCTCTGGGTGGAGAACCCAGCACCACCCAAATAAATAAATGAGTAAGATGGATCCTGCAGGGAGCTGACTGAGGTCAGCGTTGGGGGACATCGCTGTGAGCTGAAGAGCCTGTGTGGGTGGAGGCAGGAGCCACGCTCACCCTGACCTTCACAGCGGCTGCACGTAATGCAGACCTGGAGGTGGCTCTAGGGCCCAGCCAGCCTGGTGCACTAGACAGACGCCACTGTGGGTCCATTGACCCTGTCAGGCAGGACTGTCCCCTTCCTTGTCAATGCCAAGTGGCTTTCTATGCAGGCCACATGGGGCCCATGATGCACTAAACCATTCCCACTATGAAGGCCGCAGTGGGGGCCTCGCACAGGCGCCCAGTGACTCCGCAGCTGTGGAAAGTGCCTCTGCTTCCTCATGGGCAAAAATCAAATGAGAGAGTGGGGAAAGGGCAAAGGGCAGGCGGGGGGGGGGGAGGGCGCTGAGCGGGCGAGGCCACACATCCCAGACTCCAGTTCCAGGCAGCCTCCGCCACACAGCAGGAATTGCTCAAGGGGCCCTGGGGTGACTCCCAGCACAGGGAGGAAAGACAGATGTGGAGGAACACAGTGGACATTGATAAGATCAAGGCAGATCCGATTCAAGGGTACAGGGACTGTCACCTGGACAGTCGGATGGGATGGCACACGGGGTGGGGGAGGCGGAGCTACAGCTGCAGTCGCAGGATCCCCTACGACAAAGTAACAAAGCAGCCCTCTTCTACCTCAGGGCTGCAAGTTGGGGAGAGCGCTGGAGACCCCAGGGGTGTTCCCCTGGGCTGGGCCCCGTGGGGTTACCCCAGGCATGTGCCTCACCCAACGGCACGGGGGCTGGGAAGGGCCCGGGAGGAGAGCCAGGGTGGAGGACGCGTTTCCGCAGCACACCGGCGCTCTCCACACCACTGCTGGGTTGGATCACGACCATTGCCCAGGCCCCAGAGCTGATTCACTGGGCAGGTGGAACCCCTCATGGGGTTGCTTTCCCAGCACTGGACCCTAGAAAGCAGTCTACCCACCTGGTGAGGCTGTGTCCCCACTTCTGCTTCTCCCCGGAACCCTGAGCAGATTCACCTCACATGCCTCCATTTCCTTATCTGCAAAGTGGGTATGCAAACGGAACCCGCCCTGCCTGGCACCGGTGGGTGTGCAAGTCCGACTGGCCACCATCGTCATTGTCCTCCTGATGGTGTGTTCCCAAAGCACACAGTTTTGTGGAGCTGATGGCCTCTTGCCTTCCAGGAAATGCCCTTCACAGATGAGCAGGGGGAAGCAACCGAGACCTGACTTCCTGCTCTTTAACAGCAGACTCCTGGATCCTCAAACTGTCCTCTAGGTGAAAACTGGCATCTCACCAGTTTCGAGTTTCTGATGGAACTAAAGAGAACATGTTCTCCCGGAGGCCAGCCCAAGGCTGGACCAGAAGCTCAGTACACACATGCCGGACCCAGCTTGGCACTGCCTGAGGCCCTGGCCCGACTTCTGTAGTTCAGGATGCTGCGCCTCCAGGATTGTTCAAATCAGATTTTTTTTAAAAAAAATGCTTAATGCTCAAAGAGAAGCATCCAAAATGGAATTATTTCTGGACTCAGTAGCACACACGTGCCACCCCAGCTGCTTGGGAGGCTGAGGCAGGAGGATTGGAAGTTCAAGGCCAACCTGGGCAAGTTAGTCAACTTGGTGAGACTCTGTTTCAAAACACAACCAAAAAGAGCAAAGTGGGATTATTCCAGGAGGTGGAACCCGAGGCTGAGGTGTGGAGCCATCCCCAACCTCCTAAAATTACCCATCACACGTACAGTTGCCCACATGATCTTTCGCCCCCTCCCCAATTATTATTAATCTTTTTTTTGGTACTGGGGATTGAACCCTGGGAGCTTAACCACTGAGCCACATCCCCATCCCTTTTTTTTAATTTTGAGACAGGGTCTCACTAGTCGCTAGGATCTCGCTAAGTTGCTGAGGCTGACTTTGAACTTGTGATCCACCTGCCTCCGTGTCTGGAGTCCTGGGATTACATGCGTGTGCCACGGTGCCCGGCTCAAATGACTACATCTTTAATGTTACTATATTCCTTAGTCCATTTTGTGTTTCTCTAACTGAATAACATAGACCCAGTGATTTATAAGGAAAAGAACCTTCTGGAGGCAGGGGAGTCCCGGATCAAGGGCTGCATCTGGTGAGGGCCTTCATGCCGGTTGACCCCGCGGAGCCTCAAGGTGACGCAGGCACCATGTGGCAAGACAGAGCAAGGTGGTGGCTCAGCTCTCTCTTCCTCTTCTCATAAAGCCACCTCCATGACCTCTTCTGCATCCAATTACCTAAGGCCCTGCCTCCAAGTTCCATGACCATGTGACTTTGAGAATTAAGTTTCAGTTTGAGTTTTGGGGGCAAACCCCTAGATGAGGCTCTGCAATGGGGCTGTACGAGGCTCCCCTAGACCCCTCCACCACAGGAGGCAGCTGAGCAGGCTCAGCTCCCCGGCTCCACTCCCTCCTCAACGCGTGGCACTGAGCAAGAGGTCCCACCCTGCAAGCCTCAGCTTCCTCCAGAGGTGACACCAGCACAGCCCCCATCACGTGCCCCGTGATGTCTGCCATTAGCTTCATCACCCAGGAAGGCCACAGTGACCTGTCCCTGGGCACCCTTGATGCTTCTCCAAACCCTGGCCACCTTGTCGGCTGGCCACCGTGGTACGTCCCCTCCTTGCCTGCAGGAACGCCACCGTTTTCCAAGTGTGATGTGTCATAGTTATTCAGGAAGAGCAAGGCCAGCAGCACCAGGTGCCTGGGGGACAAATTAATAAAGAGAGTGCTGAGAACAGCGGCCCAGACACAGGTGGACAGGGACACAGAGCCGTCCCCTAGAAGGCCGGCCAGGCAGCGCCTTGCTGCAGATGGGATGTGGGTGGTGGCTCCTGGCATGGGACGAGCTAGGGGCAGAGTTCCCAGCAGAGGAAATCAAAGGCACAGTTTCTCAGTCTCTAGCTGCAGGAGGGAGCTCAGAGCATGATAGGGACTGTGCTGGGAGAGGTGACACAGGTGGCCAAAGAGACAACTGCCCCTCAGATTGCTCCCAGCCCAGTGAGCTTGATGGCATAGACTCCCTGTGGTCAGAGCGAACCTGGGCCACCTTGCATCTGTCCTTGGCATGCTGGGCTGACTCCTCTATCTTGGGTGGCATCTGAGTAACTCGGAGCCCATGTAACCCAAGGTGCAACCTGGGGCCAGTGACGCCAGTAGAGCCAGCCAGGGCCGCAGGGAGCGTCCAGAGGCTCCGGCTCCCGCTGAGGTCCAGGCCTCAGGACTGAAGTCTAAGAATCTAGTGGACACGCAGGACCCCGGGGCATAACCAAGCTGAAGAGCATGTGGCACCTGGTCTTGTAACCAAGGGTGACAGGCAGGAGTCTCAGACTGTTGCTGAGCCTCTGGATGCTGCACGCACTACCCAGTGGAAAGCCATGGACGAGCCCCGACTGTGCCCTGGTGGGGACGCTCGCTTCTGCTCCTTCTACTAGCCCAGCCCTGGCACTGCCCCACCCCAGGAGCTGCATCCAAGGCCTCTGGCTACTCAAGTCTGGGGCTCAGAAGGGGACGTCACAGCCCCCTCACCTGAGCATCCAGAGTGGACGGAACCCTGGTGCTCCAGGGCCACACAGTAAAGGAAGCCACCAACCAGACGTCTTGACAAAGGACAGTGGGCTCTGTGGCCCACACCTGCGATCCCAGAGCTGGGAGGCTGAGGCAGGAGGATCACAAGTTCAAGGCCAATCTGGGCAATTTAGTGAGATCCTGTCTCAAAAATAAAAATAATAAAGACTGGGGATGTAACTCAGTGATAGGGTGTCCCTTGGCTCAATCCCAGCGCCCCACCCCAAGAAAAGGACAGTGCGGGGTGTTGTAGCGGCTTGGCTTCCCCTTATTCCTGAGTTGAGGTGCTAACCCCGCACCCCAGGGTGCCACTCTGGTCATTGCAAACAGTAGTTCAAATGAGGTCATGGTGGGGTGGGGTGGGGTGGCCAGCATGGCTGGAGGCCTTCTCAAAGCTGGGATTTGTACCCAGAGACCCACAGCAGGGACAAGCCATGCGAAGTCAAGTTCTGTTCCACAAGCCCAGGATCTGCCGGAGGGGCCGGGACAGACCCTTCCACAGCCTCCAGAGGTGGCGGAGCCCTGGCCACATCACTCTTGGGCTTGTGGCCTCCAGCGCTGCAGTGGGTGTTTCAAGCAGCCAGGTTGTGGTCCTTTGGGATAGCGACCTTGGAAACCAAGAGGGAGGTGAGAGGAGTGGGGTGACCCCAAGGCCCAGTCTCGCGTCTGTCTTGAACTTGAGCCCAATCCACAAGGTGTGCCCAGCCCCACGCGTGGAGGCGAGCCAGGCTAGATCGTGGGCTCCACACGGGTGCAGTTTGGTTCCCTGGAGACCTGGTTCCCCTTTGTCCTGGTGGCCTGCCCTGTCACAGGGCCGCCCCAGGCAAGCCTGCACGTGAAGGGCAGGCCAAGGCAGCCCGAGGCTCTTCCGCCAAGCCACACGGCCCTGGCGCCTGGTCCTGACTTGGGCCTGGTTCTCAGAAGAAACTTCCACCACAGGACGAACCTGAATCCTCTTGTCAGACGCCCTAAGGGCAGGTAAGAGCAACTGAAAAAGGAATGACTGGCTGGGTGAGATGCACACACCTGTAAGCCCAGCCACGGGAGGCAGAGGGAAGGAGGATCACAATTCAAGGCCGGCCTCGGCCACTTAGTGAGCCCGGCCTCAAAATAAAATAAAGGTGCTGGGGATATAGCTCAATGTTCGAGTGCCCCTGGTTCAATCCCCAGTACCCAAAACACAGCTTGAGTGTGTGTGTGTGTGTGTGTGTGTGTGTGTGTGTGTGTTGCTGGGGTCGAACCCAGGGCCTTGTGCGTGTGAGGCAAGCACTCTACCAACTGAGCTGTATCCCCAGCCCTATGTGTTTTTTTAATAAATCACTGTAATTACTGTTACCACTTCCTGTCCCAATAGCTTTGGGGACTTCTGACCCCATCCCTGTGAAAACCATCCTCACTGGGTGGAGTTGGCGGGCGCCAGAGTCTCTGGTGCATTTTGGCCTCATTCTAATCACACTGTTTGGCAAAAGGGACGTCACTCTTCAGATGTCGGAGGCCTTGGGTAGCTAAGGACCACAGGACCTTCAGGGGTTCTTCCTGAAGCCCTCCTCTCCCCCGAGCTGGCCACCGGCCATCACTGAGCCTCCCCACCCCGTGGTCCCTGGACCTGTCAGTGGTGAGTTCAGCCCCTTGTTTCTCTCTCTGCATCATTTGGTCTCCTCCTCGGTGTGTCCCTCTGCATCAGTGTGTCCCTCATCGCTGCGTGATCATCCATCCAGGGCCCTGTCCTGAGCCCGTGCTCCATGCCCAACCCACAGGGGGCGCAGACACACCCAGGATCCCTTGGTCTTTCTGTTTAGTGCCTGGTGAGGCCGAGGATGAGCTCACAACCTGTGGGTCCTGCACAGAAACTTCTGAACAGACAGACGCAGAGGCAGCTCAGTTTTCCATTGAGATTTATTTTATTTTATTTTTCTATTTTCCTGCATCTCTACCATATCTGGAGCAAGGTATTTTTTAGGTGTCAGTTTGTGGAGGACAGTGATACATGACCGGTGTTTTGCAGTTTTGTTGTATTCTTAGATTTTTTATTTTTTCCTTGGTGAGTCGCTGTGAGTATTCTTCCTCTCACTTGTCTACTTTCCTGGATTCTCTTCTAACTTCAACAGACAGTCTCTGTTGGCTCCTCTTCCCCCTCGGGAACATCATGTCCTGCACTACTTCTGTCATTGTCCACCATTTGCAATGTGAACCCTTTCAGCAAATCTTCTGTTTATCTTGTAGACAGTGATTGGACTCATCATTTCTGTTTATTGAAAGTCAGCCCTAGAAACCTTAGGTGGGAGCTTTAGGGTTGAGGCTGTATATTGTTTATGATGGGTGTTGTTCACATTGGTCTCCCCCTCAAAGGCGAAGACCTGCAGAACTTCAGGGACCACACAAGTCTACAGGGTGGACTCTGTAGAGCCCCAGATCCATACTGCTAGGAGGGAAAACACACAAACAACAAGAAAAAACAAACCAACCAGGATGCTCCAATAACTGAATCCACTGACAGCACAGTAGAAGAAATGTCAGGAGTTCACAGCGTACATAGTTAAGCTGATCTCTGAAGTAAAGGATAGTATAAGAAGTGAAATCAAAGAAAAATACAGAAAGTGAAAGATCATCTCAAAAAAGAATTAGAGATTCTAAAAAAAAAAAAAGAAGCAGAAATCCTCAAAATGAAGGAATTAATAAACCAAATTATAAATTCAATGGAAAGCGTCACCAATAGACTAGACCACTTGGAAGATAGAACTTCAGGCAATGAAGACAAAATATATAATCTTGAAAATAAAGCTGACCATACAGAGAAGATAAGAATCCATAAACAGAACATCCAAGAATTATGGATAACATGAAAAGATCCAACTTAAGAGTTGATGAGATAGATGAAGGAGCAGAGATACAAACCAAAGAAATGCACAATCTTTTCAATGACGTAATATCAGAAAATTTCCCAACCCTCAAAAATGAAGTGGAAAATCAAATACACGAGGCTTATAGGACCCCAAATGTACAAAGTCCTGGTAGGCCCCCACCAAGACCAATCATACTGAGAATGACTCAAATACAGTCATTAAAGGCTGTGAGAGAAACAAAACAGATTACATACAGGGGGAAACCAACTCGGATCTCAAAGATTTCTCAGCCCAGACCCTCAAAGCGAGGCGTTTCTGAAATAGTATAGTTCAGGCTCTGAAAGACAATGGATGCCAACCAAGAACTTTATATCCCCCAAAATTAAGTATCAGATTTGAAGATGAAATAAAACCCTTCCATGATAAACAAGAGTTCGGGGAATTCACACGTGGAAGTCCTGCAAAATATTCCATGAGAAGAATGGAGCAAGGGAAAAAACGGGAGGAGCGACACCATGAAACAGCCAACCAAAGGAGAGACCAAGTCAGATCAAAACCAGACATAAACCAGAATACAGGGAACGCGATCATGTCTCCCAACAACCCCAACGTTGACCACCTGGACTCACCAATCCAAAGACACAGCCTGGCAGCCTGGATTCAGAAACATCCCCCAACAATCCGCTGCCTCCAGAGACTCATCTCACAGGCAAAGACATCCCCAGACTGAGGTGAGAGGGTGGGAAGTGCAAACAAGCAGGGGTCTCCGCCCTCATTCCAGTAAAGGTGGGCTTCAAGCCCAAGTTAATCAAAAGGGACAAAGAAGGGCATTCCATACTACTTAGGGGAATTATAGATCAGCAAGACGTAACAACTGTGAATATTTATGCCCCAAACAATGGAGCATCTGTGTACGTCAAACAGACCCTTCTCAATTTCAAGAATCAAAAGGGACCACAAAACAAGAATACTGAGTAGATTTCACATGCCTCCACCACTACTGACAGATCTTCCAAACAAAAACTAAATAAGGAAACTATAGAAATAAATAATATGATCAATAATTTAGACTTAACAGACATATTTAAGATATTTCATTCATCAATGGGCAAATATACTTTCTTCTCAGCAGCACACGGATCATTCTCTAAAATAGACCATATCTTATGCCACAAGCAATTCTTAGTAAATACAAAAAGTAAATAAAAAAGGAGCTAAGGCCCTGCATTCTATCAGATCATAAGGAATGAAATTATGAATGAACAATAAAATAAAAAATGGAAGCTACTGTAACAAATGGAGACTAAATAATACACTATTGCATGATGAATGGTTAGTAGAAGAAATCAAAGATGAAATAAAAATACCTAGAGGTAAATGAGATCACTGATGTGACATATCAAAATCTCTATGACACTATGAAGACAGTGCCTAGAGGAAAGTTTATTGCATTGAGCTCATTTATTAAAAGAATAAAAAGTCAACAAAGAAATGACCTAATATTACATCTCAAAGCCCTAGAAAAATAACAAATTAACACCCAAAACAGTAGAATACAGGAAATAATTAAAATCAGAGCTGAAGTCAATGAAAATGAAACAAAAGAAACAATTGAAAAAAATTGACAAAACAAAAAGTTGGTTCTTTGAAAAAAAAAAAAAACAATAAACACCTATCTGTGCTAATGAAGAGAAAACTCAAATTACTAAAATATGTGATGAAAAAAGAAATATCATGACTGACACAACTGAAATACAAAGGATAATTAGAAACTACTTTGAAAGTTTATACTCCAATAAAATAGAAAATACCAAAAACAGGGGCTGGGGTTGTGGCTCAGTGGTAGAGGGGTCACCTAGCATGCATGGAGCACTGGGTTCAATCCTCAGCACCACATAAAAATGAAATAAAGATATTGTGGGGGGAAAAAGAAAAAAGAAAGAAATTATCAAAGGCACTGACAAATTTCTAGAGGATATGCTCTACTCAAACTAAGTCAGGAGGACGTATGAAATTCAAACAGATCAAGCCAACCAACCAGAGCTGTGGCTGTGGCTCAGTGGTAGAGCTCTTGCCTAGCATGTGTGAGGCACTGAGTTCGATTTTCAGCACTGTGTACAAATAAACAAATAGCATAATAGTCCATCAACATCTTTAAAAAAATCTAAAAAACAAAAAAGCCTGCCATCAAGAAAAGCCCAGGGCCAGATGGATTCTCAGCTGAGTTCTACAAGACCTTCACAGGAGAATTAACACCAGTATCCTCACATTATTCCATGAAATGGAAAAGGAGGGAGTCCTTCCAAACTCATTCTATGAGACTAAAATCATCCAGATACCAAAACCAGACAAAGACACATCAAGGAAAGGAAACTTCAAACCAATACCCCTGATGGACATAGATGCAAGAATCCTCAAGAAAATTCTGGAAACTTGTATACAAAAACATATTAAAAAGATAGTGCACCACAATCAACCGAGGGATGCAGGGTTGCTTCAATATTTGGAAATCAATACACATAATTCATCATATTGATAGACTTAAAAACAAGAATCATCTGATTTTCTCAATAGATGCAGAAAAAGCATTTGACAAAAATACAGCACCCTTCATGTTCAAAACACCAGAAAACCTAGGGATGGCAGGAACATACCTCAACTTTGCAAAAGCTATATATGCTGAATCTAAGGCCAGCATAACTCTAAATGGAGAAAAATTGAAAGCATTCCCTCTAAAAACTGGATCAAGACAAGGATGCCTTCGTTCACCACTTTTATTCAACATCGGCCTTGAAACTCTAGCCAGATCAATTAGACCAAAAAAAGAAATTAGAGGGATACAAATAGGTAAAGAAGAACTATTTGCTGATGACTTTATTCTATATTTAGAAGATCCAAAAAATTCGCCAGAAAACTTCTAGAACTAATAAATGAATTCAGAAAAGTAGCAGGTTATAAGATCAACAACCATAAGTCAAACGCATTCCTATACATCAGCGATGAACCCACTGAGAGAGAAATTAGGAAAACTACCCCATTCACAGTAGCCGCAAATAAATAAATAAAATACTTGGGAATCCATCTAACAATCCTCTACAGTGAAAACAAAAGAACACTAAAGAAAGAAATTGAAGAAGACCTTAGAAAACAGCAAGACCTCCCATGCTCCTGGATAGGCAGAATTCATATTGTCAAATGGCTATGGCATGAAAAGCATTGTACAGATTTAGTGCAATTCCTATTAAAATCCCAATGACACTCTTCAGAGAACTAGAAAAAGCAATCATGAAATTCACTTGGAAAAAATCAAAGACCCAGAATAGGCAAAGCAATCCTTAGTAAGAAAAGTGAAGCAGGAGACATCACAATAGCAGACCTTAAACTATACCACAGAGCCACAGTAACAAAAACAGCCTGGCATTGGCACCAAAATAGACACAAAGACCAACGGCACAGAATAGGAGACACAGAGACAAACCCACACAGTACAGTCTCTCATACTAGACAAATGTGCCCAAAGCATCCACTGGAGAAACCATAGCCCACTCAACAAATGGTGCCGGGGATCCTGGGAAGCCCCATGTAACAAAATGAGAATGAACCTCTATCTCTCACCTGCATGAAACTCAGATCAAAGTGGATCAAAGACTTAGGCACTAGAACAGAGACCCTGAGCCTACTGGAAGAAAAGTCTGCCTTCTTTAACAAGACTCCTAAAGCACAATAAATAAAATCAAGAATCAACAAATGGGATGGGTTGAAACTAAAAAGCTTCTTCTCAGCAAAAAAAAATCAGTAATGTGAAGAGAGAGCCTACAGATTGCAGAAAATCTTCACCACATGCACCTCAGATAACGCACTAATCTCTAGGATATATGAAGAACTCAAAAAACTCAACACCAAAAAGCAAGTGACCCAATCAGTAAATGGGCAAAGGAACTGAACAGACACTTCAAGAAGAAATACAATCAAAGAAACAAATATATGAAAAAGTGTTCAACATCTCTAGCAATTAGAGAAATGCAAATCAAAACTACTCTTAAGATTCCATCTCACTCCAGTCAGAATGAATTGAATAATAATAAGAAGAGGAGGCCAGGGGAATTTACCCCAGGAAGTAGCCAGGTGTGCACGGGTCAAGGACACAGGCAGCAATGACTGTTGGCGAGGATGTGGGGGAAGGGCACACTCAGACACTGCTGGTGGGACTGCAAACTGGTGCAACCACTATGGAAAGCCGTCGGAGATTCCTCAGGAAACCTGGAATGGAGCCACCATCTGACCCAGCTGTCCCACTCCTCGGTTTACACCCAAAGGACTTAAAATCAGTATTCTGTAGTGATAATAGCCACATCAATGTTTAGAGCAGCTCAATTCACAAGAGCCAAGCTACGGAACCAGCCTAGGTGCCCTTCAACAGATGAATGGATAAAGAAAATGTGGTGTATATATTTGATGGAAGATTATCCAGCTTTAAAGAAGAATAAAATTCGGGCATTTGCCAGTAAATAGTGGAGCTGGGGAACATTATGCTAAGTGAAATAAGCCAATCCCAAAAAACAAAGGCTGAACGTTTTGTCTGGTGTGCGGATGCTGATTCACAATGGACGCACTAGGGAAGAACAGAGTTACTTTAGATTAGTTGGAGGGAAGAGAAGGGAGGGGAGGGGACATGGGGACAGGAAGGACAGTAGAATGAAACAGACATTATTACCCTAGGTACATACATGACTGCGTGACCGATGCGATCCTACAACAGGTACAATCATAAAAATGAGAAATGATACCCCATCTGTGTAGGAGATATCAAAGTGCATAACTGCATTCTTCTGTCATGTATCACTAATCAGCACACACACACAAAAAGATTTAAGCCACACAGAAAAAATAAAAAGGGCCAGGTGACTGCAGCCCGGCAGGAGGCTCCCTGGAGCGCCCCACTCCACGCTTGGCCAGCATTCTCCTCCCCGGGGCTGGCTGCCTGAGGGCTTTTTCCAGCCCCATGCAGGGCAGCTATGCTGGGCAGTGAGCCCCCTGGACAGCTCTCAGTCATGATGCCCTTGAGGTGCAGGGTGAAGACTGGAACATTCTGTCCCCAAGGGGCCAGAACAAGCCTTGTGCCTCCATGTCTCCCAGAGGTTCTCCCTGGGGCTGGGCTCCGCTGCCTACTTTGGTGACCTGTTCAATAATTGACCTGGTCTTGCTGACCTTTCCTTGCTCTCTCACTTCCCCACCTCCCACCCCCAGATCTGAGGGCATCCCCTAGACCCAGAACTTTCCCTGAAATCCGTATCTTGAGGTTGGCTTTGGGGGGAACTCAATTTGGAACCGGCTCTATTGACACTTAGCTCTGATGGACTGTTAAGTGAAACCAGAAGTTCCACAGCAGCACGTATTAGGATATGTATGGCTGCTGAAACACATTCAGTTTACAGTGCTCCTCAGCCTGGGATGGTTCTACCTATGATATTTCCACTTTGCAAAGGTGTGACAGCAACTTGATTTTAGAAACTGTGCTTTGAATTTTTTTTCCCAGGGGATAGTGGGAGTGGGAGTACTGGGAATTAAACCAAAGGCCCTTAACCACTGAGCCACATCCCCAGTCTTTTTATATTTTTATTTTGAGAAAGAAACTCACTAAGTTGCTTAGAACCTTGCTTAGTTGCGGAGGCTGGCCTTGAACTTGCAATCCTCCTGTCTCAGCTTTCTAAGTCACTGGGAAGACAGGCTTATGCCTCTGTGCCTGGCTATATGCTTTGAATTTTGATCTTTTCCTGGGCTATTGATACTTTCTCCTGAGTCTCCAACGGTAGGCTATGTACTTGTTCTGAGCACATGAAACCCATTTTATCCCATAGTCCTAGATGTGGGACACTTACAAAAACTTAACCTGACAACAAATGTATCACTGATGGTAACTTTGAAATAACATTGGAATATCTATTATGTTCACAGGATTGAGAACGTGAGAGTTAATGGGTAAGGTCTGTGAGCTGCTCAGTGATGAGGGAGTTAAATTGTTTCTGAGCACAGTATTTTCAACTGACTGTGGGTCATTGGGACTTGCCATCTCACACACACACACACACACACACACACACACACACACACATACAGGCTGCTCTGAGCTCCGTCCTCCTGCCTCCGCCTCCTCCCGGGCTGCTGGGGTCACAGCGGTGCCACCACACCTGACGAGCCTCCCACTCTAAAAAATGTCCACACTGGATCCAGGCAACTCCGTGAGCTCCTGTCTCAAAATAAAATCAAGACACTGGGGATGCAGCTCGGCAATGGATCGCTCCTCCTGCCGTACAAGACCCTGGCTTCAGAGGAGCTCGGAAAGAAGAGGAAAAGAAGAGTCGAGATGGAAGCAGGGCCCAGGCTGCACAGGACAGCAACAAGAAGTGAGTGACCCACGGGTACAGGGGACAGGCCCAGGGCTTGGAACCATGGCCCAGGTGTGTGGAGCAGGGGACGGTCGGTGGGGGCGGGGATCAGGCTGCACGGCCAGAGCAGTCCCCAGGAGATCAGCAAGGAGGGGGGCTGGGGAGGGGGAGCCCTGGGGACCCCTTCCTCTGGGGGCCGAAGGGGCCTGCGGGCACCGCCATGGCAGGGCGAGGACTCCGCCTCCTGGCCCACAAGTGCCCTGCACGACAAAGCCACCCTGCTGACCCAGCTGGAGGAGGCAGGCGGGCTCCCACGACCCCCAAATGCCGCACCTCTCCTGCAGGCTTCTCGGGGTACCCCATCCTCCCAATTGGCCACGGGAACCTAGGGAGAGGGGAGCCTGGGATTGGCACAGGCCGGGAGGGCAGGGCCTGTCCTGATGCCCCAGCAGGAGTGCCCGTCCGGGCGTGTGAGACCGCGCACAGGTGTGTATGGGCACGCGCGTGGGCACGCAGGATTGAGGGTGAGTGCCAGCAACCTCAAGGTGCCACCTGCAAGGGTGCGTCTTACCTGGTCACCATCACACCAGGTCAAGGGGAAGCAGCAAGACCCTGCTGTGCCACTGTCCCCACTTACTTTCCTCGATGACTTTGCTGCAACCTACCAGGATGGATGTTATTACTTAATATTTAAAATTTTCCCTCACTTTTTTTTAAAAAGATATTTTTAGTTGTAGATGGACACAGTACCTTTATTTTACTTATTTATTTTTATGTGGTGCTGAGGACCAAACCCAGGGCTCCATGAGCGCCAGGCGAGCTCTCCACCACTGAACCACAGCCCTGTCCTCCCTCACATTTTAAAATAACTTAAAATCCTACTTTACCCAGATCTAAGTCATTATAGCTGTGCAATTCTGGCCTTGATGTAATAGTTACTGTGTGTGTGTGCGTGTGCGTGTGCCTGTGTGTGTTTACCCATGCTGGCATAGAACCAGGGCCTCACACATGCTAAGCAAGTGCTTTACCACTGAGCCACATCCCCAGCCCCAAACTCTACACATTGACACATACATACTAAAGGCCTCAGTCCAAGTGTGCTGCCGTAACAAAATACCTGAGACAAGTAAACATTAAACAACAGAAATCTATTGTTCACAGTCCTGGAGGCTCCGTGTCTGAGCCCAAGGTTCCAGAAGAGTCATCCTCTGCTGAGGACTCACTCCCAGCTCCCACCGGGGCTCCTTGCTGCACCCTCACATGGCAGGAGGGCCAGAGATCTCCCTCTGGCCCCTTTGTCGAGGGTACAAACCGCTTTCCCAAGGCACCTCTCAATACCAACACACTGGGAGTTGGCTTCCAGTATATGAATGATACCATTGAATAATACCTGGCCTGCAAATTTAAAAATGCGTTTCCATTTCCCCCAAATTATGTCCTGAGTCACCTGTGGTCACCCGCTGGACAACAGTGACCTTGAGGCTGAGCGGAGCTGCGCTGGTTTCCTCTCTCGCTGGCCTGGGAAGCTCTTCTGTTTTGCTTGATTTCGGCTGGGTCCCTGCGGGCTCGGCACTGCACACTGAGCTACCCAGCAGCCACGGGGTCTGAGTTGGCACCTGACCTTCGCTAAGCCTCCTCACCTTCCACACCTGGGCAGCGAGGGCAGCCAGCAGGAAGGCCAGCTCTGACAGGTTGTACCTCTGCGGCCTGCTGTTCTGCCTCGGCCTCCTGGAAACTGAAATCTCCTTCTCCCAAGAGCCCAGTGCCTGAGGGTCCTGTCTGGCTCACAGGAGCCTGCGGAGTTGCAGCTTGAGCCATTCTGGGTTCAGAAGACCCCGGACAGGAGCTGAGCTGAGGGAGGACTTCGGAGGGCCCCAGGCCTGCTCTGGCCAAGACCCCACCCAGGTTCTGTGTGCTTTGGCATCCCGTCAAGAGGTATGTGGGTTCCTTCCCCAGCCACAAAAGTGCCTTTCCAAAAATAACCAGCTCTGCATCCAGGCGGAAACCACGGAGGCGTGTGTAGAGAGCGAGCCTACGGTGAGAGACACGGCTTTCCTGAAAGGTAACCAAATGAAAAGCGAACCTGGTGGCCACTGCACCTTGTGATGAGGTGTTTGCAAGTTATTGCAAAAGTCGGCCGTTCCTAACCTCTGGTGGAATTTGCCTGGAGAGAAGAATCAGCCACAGGCAAGCTGCATCAGAAACAGCCAGACAGACCAACATGGCTGTCCACCGACAGAGGGAGGTGCACAGGATGGCCACCTGAGGCACTCGCCTTCAGAGGCAGGGCATTGCAGCCTGGGGCGAGGGTCGGAGGTTCCGGGGCAATGGAGCTGTGGGTAGTGGAGACGTGGACCATGCTGATTGTGGTCATGGCTTCAAAGGTGTGGACAGACATCAAAACTCTAAATAGGTGTCTTACTGCAGGTCAACTCTACTTCCACAAAGAAGGTTCCGCTTTTCGTTCGTTTTTGACCGTGTAGAGGGCTGCGTGTGGCTCAGTGGTGGAGCGTGTGCCTCTCATGCCAAGGCCCTGGGTTCCACCCTGGGACTGAAGTGGGGGAGTGGGGAAAAGCAATTATTGGAAAGCCTGCTTCCAGCCGGGCGCAGTGGTGCACGCCCGTCATCCCAGCAGCTCAGGAGGCTGAGGCAGGAGGATCGGGAGTTCAAAGCCAGCCTCAGCAAAAATGAGGTGTTAAGCAATTCGGTGAGACCCTGTCTCTAAATAAAATACAGAATAGGGCTGGAGGTGTGGCTCAGTGGTCGAGCGCCCCTGAATTCAATCCTTAGTGCCCCCCGAAAAATCCTGCTTCCAGAATATTTAATAAAATGGCAAATGTTACTATTTCAATATCCATAATGTGGATGAAGAGGGGAAATGGCCTCCTACACCATTCTGCAGAACAGTGGGAAGCTGCCTTTCCCTCGCACCTGCAAGGCACCTTTAGCACCGTCAGACCCATAGCATGACCCAGACTCCACGGTTACCTTCAAGGAAACTTTAAGAGGGGGGACCCAGAGGGAGGAAGTGAGGTCAGGGGCATGTCCTTAGAAGACTCAGCCAAGGAGTGAGAGTCGGTGGGATTAAAGCATGCTCACCCCACACTATTGCCCCTTTTTCTTGTGCTGGGATAGAACCCAGGGCCTTGCACATGACAGGCTAGTACTCTACCACTGAGCTGCACCCCAAGAAATGATTCCCTCTTCTGCATTCCTTTCTGACCTCTTTTCTATTAAGCACCAGCCTCAGGTATTTTGTTATAGTAACAGAAAATAGCCTAACATGCTTGCTCAACCTTGGGGACCTTGACTCCTGCAGCCCTCTTCATCTGCATTTCTGTCACATCCTTACGCATGGCTCTCTCTGCAAGAATCACCTCCTCCTATTGGGCCCCCTGGCCATCTGACCAAAATCCTTCTTTTCAGGGTGCAGAAACACACCCAGCACAGCTTTTGGAAAAAAGAAGAAAGGTGGATGTATTTGACATCATACCCAGGATAAAATCCAAATGTATCCAAGTTTTAAATGTAAAATCTGAAAGCATAGAAGTACTAGAAGAGAAAGGAAATTTTCTTTCTAAAATAGAGGGGACAGTTTTATCTATGGTACAATATTCAAAGCCACACACACAAAAAAATAGCACCTTGGACTACAGAAAAAACTTACACTAAAAAAAAAAAAAAAAGCTGGGTTTAGTGGCACACATCTGTAATTCCAGCTTCTTGGGAGGTACAGCAGAAGGATGGCAAGTTCAAGGCCAGCCTGGGAAAGTTAGTGATATCCTGAGTCAAAATAAAGTAAGAAAAAAACGGGGGGGGGGGGGGCTGGATGTGGTGATAAGCGCTCTCCTAAGCACGTGCGGGTTAGTCACCGGGAAATGCAACTCAAACCCACAATGAAACACCCTCACACCCCAGGCGGCTGGAATCAAAACAACAGGTAACAACAATAATTCAACAACCCGAGGTATCAACGAGCGTCAGTGGGATGTGGAGAAGGTGGACCCCTGGCTCCCGTGGGGGCGGGGTGTTAAATCGCTCAGCGACCTGGAACCTCTGGTATTTCCTCAGAAGTCTCCGCAATTACACTCCAGAGACCTCAAAACGCAGGTGTGCACAGAGCTGTGTACAAAGACCTAGGGCAGCGTTATCCATGATAACTGCAAAGTGGGAACAAGCCAGATTTCCACTCACAGAGGAAGAGACCAAAGTGGCTGATCACGCTGAACCTCGAAATGGAAGGAGGCCAGACCCTCGCTCCACCATGGGTGCAGATACCAACTTAGGGAGAGAAGTCCGACCCTGGGGACTGCCTGCCTCCGATCCCCTTCCCACAGACACAGGAAGCAGATCAGGGGTCGCCTGGGCTGGAGGCCTCGGGGAAATGGGAGGCAGCCGCTAATGACAGGTGGTTTCTTACAGGGTAGTGAAACTTACTTCTTTCCTCCCTCCCTCCCTCCCTCCCTTCCTTCCTTCCTTCCTCCCTTCCTTCCTTCCTTCCTTCCGTAGTGGGGATTGAACTCAGGGTTACACAGGCTAGGCAACTGCTCTACCACTGAGCCACATCCGCAGTCCCTTGGCACCTGAATCTGAGACCCTGTGAATGGCACTCTTATGCCTGGGTGGGGGTGACCACAAACCAGGACAACCCCGTGCAGGGTGCGCTGGATAAATCCACCTGACTGGGCCGCGGGGCGCCCGGTTCTTGGTCAAACACTACTGGGAGTGTGAGGAAATTTCTGGGTGAGAGCAACATTTAAAGTGAAAACCCACCTCAGCTGAAGGCCTGGATAGGGCAAAAAGGCTGGCCCCTCCCTTGGCAAGAGGCCTGGGAGCTGGGCGTCTGTCCCTTCCTGGACTCTGACTCCCAGCCGGCCCTCCCTGGTCTGGAGCTGCAAACCTTCAGGCGGCAACTGCCGAATCTCTCGGGCCACTGCAGGTCTTGGGCCTTGCTTGCCAGGCTCCACAGTCGGGTGTGTCAGTGCCTGATAATCTCTCATTTATCTGTATCTCCATCTAAATATCCTGTCGGTTCTGTTTTCCTGGAGATGAAAGTACAGACGACAACTTCACCATATACCTGCACTGTCTGCACATGGCCCTGACCTGGCAATCACACCCCAGGATCCGCTTTCCTTGACCTGCAGGTGGAGAGTCGACCTTTGTGCAGACTTACTCCTGGCAACGCTGTTTATAAGAACAAAAGCCTGGCAACACCCACGTGCCACAGGGGACAACGAACTGTGGTAAAATAAAACAGTATGAGCAATACATAAATAAATTTAAATGACAAGGAAGCCCCAGATTACTGAAGAGGAAATGACTCCAAGACATAAATACATTTAAGAAGGCAAGCACACAGCAAGGTAGAGCATGCTTTTTTTTTTTTTTTTTTTTTTAAACAAAGGACACACATATGCACTCATATTTCCTTAAGTGCATTCAAGAAAGATGCACAAGATACTGTCAGGTGGTGCAAGAGTGGAGGTAGGCTTCCTTTTGCCTACTGGGGATGGAACCCAGGGCTCATGCAGGCTAGGCATGCCTCTACCCTGAGCCACACCCTCAGTCCTCTGGATACTTTTTTTTTTTTTTTTAAATATTTACTTTTTAGTTGGACACAATACCTTTATTTTGTTTATTTACTTTTATGTGGTGCTAAGGATCAAACCCAGGGCCCCAGTAGTGCTAGGCCAGTGCTCTACCCCTGAGCCACAACCCCAGCCTTTGGATACTTTTTTGATAATTACTCATGATTCAAACATATTTCCTACACATACACACAAAAATAAAATGTCCCACCTCCAATGTACCCCTTACTCTATGCCAAAAAGTCACATACCTGGTCTCAATTAATCCTCATAATAATCTTGAGAGTCGGATGAGAGGAGTCCTAACCCGAGCCACCGATGGTGAAATTTCCTGGCTAGAACCCCGCACCGCTGCACTGGGGCACGTCTCAGTTCGCGCTGCGGAAACTGGGGCCCAAATGCCATGAAATTCAGAGAGGAGCTGATCTGAAGCCAGACTCACTCTTGCATCCTCCGCCCTTGCCAAGCTCCTTTCTGCTGTGTGTTTAGCATCCTCTGTGAGATCAGGACCACGACACTCAAGCGCCAAGAAACTAGGCGGATTCGCTAAGGCGGTTAGCTCTGGGACTGCGGCGGGAGGCCCGGGAACGCTCCAGGGTGAGCGCTGGCCCAGCGCAGGAGGGTCTGGGTTCCGTCCCCAGCGTTGAAAAAATAACAATAAATAAACAACATTTTTAAAAGTGACACTAGATTTTCTGAAGGCAGCAGCCACCAGGCCCGAGCTGATCTTCGCCTTCAGGATTTCTGGCAAAGGTCTGAGTAAAACTGGTAGGAAGTTGGGGTGTGGCTCCCTGATAAGGCGCTGGTACAGTACGCGCCAGGCCCTCCGAGGTCCCCAGCATCAAGCCAAATAAAAATACAGAATAAATAAAATGGAAGGAAACAGAAGAGCTTATTCATATTCCATGTGACTTTCATCTTATAAATGTGCACAAGATCAGAAAAAAAAATAATAAAAAAAAGCCTTAGTGGCCCAGACAAAAGACAAAGGAAACGCAGTGGACGCTGAGCAGATAAGGAGACTCCAGGAGGTTACGGGCCTGCGTTTCATGGCTGGGCGTTTCCTGTTTTCCAGAGGTCAGGTCCCTTAAGTCGGACGGGCTGGGCAGCCCGCGCTGGAAGCGAGCACCTGCTCCCGCCCCGACGGGTCGGCCGTCCCGGGGCGCGGGGCGGGGCGCGGGTCCGCCGGGCGAGCTGCGGTGTGGACCGGGACCCGCGGGAAGCCCGCCCGCAGCCCAGCGCTGCCCTGGGGGCCCGGGCCCTCTGGGAGGCCGGTCCCCGACCCCGTCCGGCTGGTGTGATACCCCGGCGGGGGGGGGGACCCCACCTCACTCCCCACGCCGCATGGGGCCAGGGGGCGACTTCACATCCCCGCAGGGTGACTGCGGGGTGACACGGGTCAGTCAGGCCGGTGCCTCCCGCTAACTCCTGGGCCCGCAGCGACCTGCGGCTGGGCGGGGGGTGAGAGCCCCGCGGAGACCGCCGCCCTCCTCCCGCTGCTCCCTCCTCCACCTGGAGCGCCCCAGAGGCCACGTGCGACCCTGGACGCCAACCCCGGCTACTGCGGGCGCCCAGAGGAGCGCGAGAAGCCGGGGACATCCGGGTGCCCGCTCCCCCACGCCACTTCACCCGGGGGAAGGACCTCCCCAGGGCTGCGGGGACCCCGAAGGAGGCCCTCAGCGCCCGTGCAGGCAGTTGGGGGGCTGCAGCGTTTGGAAACGGGGCAATAGGACCTTTTGAAATTTAAACTGCTTCTCTTGGCTGCGGGGTCTGCTCTCCGCCCCACCTCCACCCACTCCTGCCCCAGGGGACTGTCACCTCCCCCACCCACCCACTCCCACTTCCGAAAACTCCCAGCTCTCCCCGCCTCCCTAAGGTCAGTGCCTTCCAGGAACCAAGTGGTCTATCCGGGTGGCGAGCAGCACCTAGCCATCCCCTCCTCTCCATTGCGCAAAAGTTCTGGTGGATTGGAGAATCTCGGGGCCCCTGAAATCCGGCCCTGCCAAGCTCCTGACCTGGAGTGGGCGAGGGGGGCGCTCGGGACTTAGAAAGGCAGTGTCCTGGGGCGGGGCCCTGTGGGAGGCCGGGAGAAAGGGATTGCCAGAGCCGGGATTGGGTTCAGGTTTGCCCCCACCTGCCCCAGGGCACCTCCTCCACAGCTGCACCGCACACACAGGAAGGCATGAAGGAGGTGACGTTCAGGGCAGAGAGAACAGGCGCCCAGGGGGCAGAAGGAGGTGGAGTGAGGTCTTGAGCGCAGGCAGCACAGTTAGGAAGGCCCATTCGCCCAGGCGGGATGCTCCCTCTGGAGCAGATCTTGGAAGCTCTTGCTGGCCTGCCCAGAGCCAGGGCCAGCTTCACAGACATGTGACTGGTGCAGTCACCCAGGGCCAGAGCTTAGAAGGTCCCAAAATTGGTTTAATGCTCTGCTGTCACTGTCTGAAAATTCTTAATAGGTTTGAACAAGGGTCTCCACATTTCATCTCATTTTGCCCTGACAAGTTATGTAGATCTGTCTACCTGGAGGCCACAGACTGCAAAGGTGTTGAGACATGGAAGGTGACCATGAAGGAGGACCCTCAGGAGCCAGTTTAGAGGTTCCTGGAGCAGACTTGGAGGTGGGTGAGGGCCTGGGGAGGCAAGGCCAGAAGGAAGAGCACCAGGCAGCTTAGTCTGTTTTGTCCCCCTCCACCCATCACCCACCCACCCATCCATCTGTCCTTCCATCCATCCACCCATCCATCTGTCCTTCCATCCATCCACTTACCCATCTGTCCTTCCATCCACCCACCTATCCATCTGTCCTTCCATCCACCCACCCATCCGTCTGTCCTTCCATCCATCCACCCATCCATCTGTCCTTCCATCCACCCACCCATCCGTCTGTCCTTCCATCCATCCACCCATCCATCTGTCATTCAGCTAATATTTCTGAGGCCCTGCTATGGATCTGTTCGAGGATCCCACGTCAGGAGCTTCTGTTCCCTTGAACGTATAGACCAGTCTTCAGCCCTTTCCCACCCATACTCTCTCCCACTCTGCTTTATTTTCTCCTTTGCTCTTTTCACATGAGTCTCTTTATGTCTTGCTTGTTTCTCCCACTAGAATGCAGGCTCCTGAGGGTGGGCTCGGGCTGGCTGCTCTGCTCCCTGGGAGCCCCAGTTTCTAGGACACATAATCGTAGGTGCTCGACATATTAACTGCCAAACAATGAAGGGAAGAACAAATGCATGAATCTGGGTAAGACCAGGGCTGGATTCAGGTCTTTCCAGGCCCCATGTACTAAAAAGATTCTGGCAATTCCTTGTTGCAGAGATCTATGTTACACTGTAAAATAAGTGTTTAAAACGTCCATCAAGCTTCTCATTTCCCCTGGTGTCTATTTGCTGCTTTCTTCAGAAGGGGTCTGGTGCACACCACTTTTCTCCTGTGGTCCTACTAGGCTGGTCACTGGAGCTTGACCTCTGCTGGTGGGTGACTCGGCCCCAGAGGCAATCGAATCCAGTCACTGCCCAGCCAGGGGTGGGGTCCTGATGAGGCTGGGGGGAGGATGGTGTGGAGAAGCCAGTGGAGCAACGTGGGGACCGGCAGAGAGCCAGGCTGGTGCCAGCGGCAGGCCAGGACCAGAAGCCCAGGACCCCATCTGAGCCGGAGCTGGGGGGCAGATGAAAGGGAACCAGGAAGGCATCTGGGAACAGGTCCAGGGGAGGCAAGAGCCAGGGGCAGAGGTGACACCCAGGGAGTGGCAGAGAGCTCCCAGGAGGAGGGGGCAGCAGGGAGACCAACAGGACCTGCCTTTGAGAAGGGACAGTGGTCACCCTCTGGTTTCAGGACCAGAGTGACATTGGAGGAGGAGATGCAGGACAAGATGGGGCCAGTGGAGGCTGGGAAGCATGTGTTGTCTCCAGGACGCCGCCCACACCGGCCTCCAGACCTCCCATTCTGCAATCATGTTTGGCTTGTGCCAGGTACCCAACAGGTGCTCAATAAGTGCTTTAGACATGAATGAAAGTGATGGGCTCAGACTTTTGAGGTGTTTGCCAAGGTAGAAGAGTGAGACTGGAATAGGGGCAAGGAAAGAAAAATAAACTCTGGCATTTTTGTGGCTGGTAGAAAAGGGTGGGAGAAATGGGAAGAGAGAGGGGTTTTTAACTAGAAAAGAGTTGATTTAGGCTGGCTCGGGTCTTTAATTTTTTTTTTTTTTTCAGCCGTGGATGGCCACAGTATCTTTATTTATTTTTATGTGGTGCTGAGGCTTGAACCCAGGGCCTCACAGTGCAAGGCAATCGCTCCACCATTGAGCCCCAGCCCCAGCCCAGGACTTTTTTAAAGTCATTTTCTATTTGTTCTTTTTAGATACACATGACAGCAGAGCGTATGTTGACAGCTATACATACACGGAGTGCCACTTCCCGTTCTTGTGGTTGTGCACGGTGTGGAGGTGTACTGGTCGTGTATTCATGCATGAACAGAGGAAAGTTTTGTCTTTCCTATTCCCACCCCGCTTCCTTTCATTCCCCGGGTCTAATCCAGTGAACTTCAGAACTTCCTAATGATGGGAGAGGGGCTGGAGGTTGGGGGCTTAAGAGTTCTTCCACTCTTGGGAAGGGACACCACGGATGGGCTCATTTATTTCACTCCACAGTCCTCCTTCATAACCCAGGGGGTCCCAGCAGACTGTGGTGGCACATGCCTGTGATCCCAGCCACTCAGGCTCAAGATCAGCCTGGGTTGGGCAATTTAACGAGACCCTGTCTCCAAATAAAGTAAAAGGGCTGGGGATGTAGCTTCACCATAGAGCACCCTCCCCCGTATACACGCAAGGAAAGGAAGAACAGAAAACTGGTGCGTTGAGCTTTTCTCGGGCTTTGAGATTTCTGGCTGTCATGGGTCTTCTTTTTTCTTTTTTTAAGGAAAAGGAAAATATTCAAATTTGAACAGAGGGCAAGAGCTTTTGCACATGGAAAGTGAGTCTGTGAAAACTCAGCCCGTGGCTTCCTGAGTGGCCTGTGCCAGTCCTGGGGGTTTGTAGGTGTACCTAGACTGTCATCAAAGCCCCCCCTCCCCCAACTGTGCTGCAGAAATGTCAGAGGCTGCGCTGGACCCACAGAGGCCACTCATCCCTGCTCACTCCTGAGCACCCCTAGCTCACACAGAACAGCTCTCCCAGTGATTTCTTGCTGGGCGCACACCTGTAATCCCAGCTACTGGGAGGCTGAGGCAGGAGGATTGCCAGCTTGAGGTCAGTCTGGGCAACTTAGTGAGGCCCTGTCTCAAAATGTGAAAATAAAAGGAAAAGGCTGGGGTGTGGCTCAGTGGCAGAGTGCCCAGCCAGCACATGCCAGGCTCTGGGTTCCATCCCAGCACCTGCCAACAGAAGGAAACAGAAGAAAACAAAAGGGTTTCCTGCTCTTGTACCTGGAAATGTGTGTCGAATGAGATTTCCCACAAGGTAAAAATGTGACTGAGATACACTGAGCTCATGTCAGAGATTCAAACTCCTATGGCCAAGCAAGTCAAAGGAAGACCCTAGCAGCTGAGTCTAGAAGCCCTGGAAGACAGAGAGCTGGAGTACAGTGCCTCGGAAACTGGCCGATGTCCTACAGGGCGTTAAATGTCCTGCCGGGCAATAAATCGTGACTTTGGGGAATACGTATTTTTTCCATTGATCAGGAATTGTTTAGGGTCTGATGGACAAAAGCCTGCCGTTCCCACATGACCTCCTGGACCCTGGAGCCTGTCAGACATCCATTTCCCTAGAACACGAGCTAATCCTGGATGGGTCTGTAAGCCAGTGGAACCCTGCGAGGACGTTCCGTCCGCCAGCCCTTTGCTTTCAAGTTCGGGAGAAGTTTTCTTCACTGTGTGGGCAGGAGCGTAAACGCACGCTTTGGAAAGCCCATGACTGAAATTACTCATTTCCTTGCATGTGCATGTGTTTTTCTGGGGAAGGGATTTGTAGCTGTCATCGGGCTTTCAAAAGCTCAGTGCTCCACCCAAACTTAAAAGCTAGAATGACTCAAGTGTGACCTGCCCTGCCTCCTCCTCCACCCGTGCCTGCCGAGGGGAGGTTTACATCTTGACGTGGGAGGGTTCTGCCAAGATTCTTCTGAGGGTGCTCAGACACCTGCTAAAAAGGTGCTAGTGGAGGGTCATATCCTCCCGGTCCCTTGGGTCCCAATGTCCAGCTGTCTGCAGTGCAGTCACGGACAAGGCTGGCCTGGCTGTAAACCAGGCAACAGAATCCACTAAGTCACTGCAGGCTCTGAGCCCCGCATGCCACTCTTGGTGCCCACTCTCCAGGTCTGCCCTGGTGGGGACATAATGATGACCTCTGAATTATTCTGGCCGTTTGGAAGGGCCTCAGGGAAGGCCACATGTGTCTAAATTCACCTATGTGGATCAACACAGCCAACCCTTTTGCTTTTGGCTGGCATGACAAACAGGTCTTAGCAGTCACCATTCTTATTGATAAGCAACAGATAACGACCTACTGATCATAAACTCCAGCTGATGCCTGGGTCTGTTTCTGATTAATAAACAAGGAATAAACAGGCCCCTCGTTAATTGTACTATTTATAGACAGAGGTTTTTAAAAACAGGGGCTCCACAGAGGGAAAATAATAATCATAGCTGTTGCACATAGGGTGCCTACTGTGTGCCCGGAAACGGTCTCAACACTTCCCATCAGTTCCTCGTGTCCTCTTCAAGCAGATTGTGCAAGTGGGCTGGGTGTGGAAGCGTACACCTGTGGACCCAGCTTCTTGGGAGGCTGAGGCAGGAGTTTGAAGCCAGCCTGGGCAACTGAGCAAGACCCTATCTCAAAATAAAATACAAAAGGCAGGCAGGTGGCACACGCCTGTGATCTCAGCGATTCAGGAGGCTAAGTCACAAGTTTGAGGCCGGCCTCAGTAACTGGCAAGGCCTTAAGCAACTTAGTGAGACTCAGTCTCAAAAATAAATAAATAAAAGAGTGGGGCTGGAGATGCAGCTTGGTGGTGAACCACCCCTGGGTTCAATCCCCAGTGCCAAATAAATACATTAATTAAATAGAAAGGGCTGGGGATGTAGCTCAGTATAGAGTGTTTCTGAGGATGCATGGGACCCTGAGTTCAATCCCCAGTACTGCAAAATACATGGATGAATGAATAAATAAATAAGGGAGGACACTGAGGCTTAGAGGGGACAATGAAGGGGCCACATGGCCACTCCTGGCCTCTGCTCTTGCTTCTTGACTATGCAGCCTCCTCAGGAAGGTGACCCCTGTGCTGCCAGGGGCTGTCAGGGTGCTGGGCACTGGAAACCAGGCACAGAAGAAATAGAGGGGGTCCTTGTCCCTGAGGGGAGGAGGAAGGGCATCTGGACAGGACACATTCTCCAAGGTCCCTTGGGTATGTATCCAGCTGCGGGCTCAGCGGGGTACAGGGCCCGCCTACTGGTTAGGAACGGGTTTGTTGTTGGATCGCTGTGCTGGATTTGTGTTGGATCCTCTGGCCTGCCTTGCGTCACCAGCTTTGTCCTCGTGGGGCCTTGGTGATGCTGGCTGAGCAAACACCTCCTGACGTGGAACCGACACCATGTACTCAAAACCAAGGTTCAAGTTCAGGGGACTCCAGGTTTGGGGAAGTGGGGGAAGGGCAGCACTATGAGATTACAACATTGTTTCTTATGGGACCTGGGAGCCAATTCCCCCGCCCCCCAAAAAAAGATTGACTTTGGGATCAGAACCTGCCAGCAGCCGAGGAGGCCTGAGAGAGTGGGCCAGGCGTGCCCCTCGCAGGCCAGCCAGGTGCACACACTTTGTAGCATCTGTTTTAAGTAGGACCCTAGCATTGCACTTGCTTTAAAAAAGAATACTTGGGGCTGGGGTTGTAGCTCAGTGGTAGAGCACTTTGGTACTTGCCTAGGCTGCCTATGACCTGGATTTTGTCCCCAACACCATAAAAGAAAGAAACAAACAAACCCCCCCCCCCCACACACACACACATACCCCAAACCCTTATTCTTTAGAGATTCATACTAAAGAATCTATAAGAAAACCAATAGGATATTTGGATTTGTTTTAAAATAATCAGCAGGGACTGAGGTGTGATGGCAAGCCCCTGTAGTCTCAGCTGCTTGGGAGGCAGAGGCGAGCATCACTTGAGTCCAGGATCTCCAAGACCGCATGGGCAACATAGGGAGACCCCCAGGTTCAAAAGGAATATGAAACAGTGGATGGGAGCCCTGGCTGGGAAATCGCTGAACCTGAGTTTTGGTTGTATAGGCCTTTATTCACTATTCTCATTAACTTTTTAAAAGTCTGAAGTTTTTCATAAAAAGATATTTTTAGAAGAAAAACAAATCTCTTAGTGATAAAAAAAAAATATTGCATGCATCTTTTAAGTTTCCTTATTCTTAAAAATGTCTTCTCAATAGGCACAATATTTGATTAAAATCGGGAAAGAATTCGAAAAAAAAAAAATCCCCAACAGAGCTTGAGAAACATTATTCTAGTTTCGGAGTCGGATACTGGGATATTTTTGGCCCCCAGGAACGAAGACTCCAGCTCCCCAGGGTCCAGGTTCACTGGCTCCTTATTAATAGCTGTCCCTGGGAGCTGCAGTCTGCGGGGAGAGAGGTGGGCCGCGGGGGCAGAAGGAAGGTTCCCTGGCGCCCACGAGTTGCCGGCAGGCACGGCTCAGGACCGCGCGTCCAGCCCGGGACAGGTGAACGCAGCGCCGCGGCGCTCCCACGGACGGCGTCCCCGCCCTGCCTCGCCTAGCCTGCGGGTGGCACCCAGGCGGAGCTCGGGGAGGGGCGCACCGTCAAGGACGCAGAGCCTTCGCAACAGACAGGGCGCGGGGCCAATCCGAGCGGGGCGCGCACTAGGGCACGGAGTGAGGGAGGAAGTGACCTTGAGGCGGGGACCTGCCATCGCTGGGGTTCCAGGGAGAGGACGGAAGGGCATTTGAGGTGAGCGGCACAATCCAGCTTTCATGGCGCAAGCTGCAAAGGCCCACGAGTAAGGAGAGGAGGGCAGTTGTGCCCTAGCCCAGGCCACCTGCCTCTTTGGGCCCAGAAATAAGCAGGAGAGGAAACTTCCAACTTCAATCTCAAAGACATGCAAATGAGAAGAAGCTCAGATTTCCCCCGTACTTTTCCCCTTTTAGGATTTACAAAGATTCCAAGAGTCGATCATTGAATCCAGGCCCATTCCCAGGCGCAGACGGAGGGATGGATGTTAGGAAACAGACAGGCAAGTGGCACCCTAATATCGCACGCGCCTGGGTGCTTCACTTCTAGGGATCGGTTCTCCAGGAGAACCAGGCGCTCAGAGAAGGACGCCAATGGCTTCGTAAGTTTCACTTGCACTTGCGGCGATGCAGAAGGGGGGACACTCAATGTCCGTTGGGGGCCGGTCGAATGCATCACAGCATATCATCTAAAGAAGTACTGCCCAGCCGGTAAAAGGAGCAGGTTGTCTATGTGCCCCCACAGAGAACTATGTCCACCACAGTGACCAACGTATCGTCTTCCCCTCATTGGAAACAATGAGCGTGGAACACGCAGCAACAGTTAGCTGCAGCGGGGGGCGGTGCTGCGCCAGGCTCAACCCAGAACTTTCATTTTCTCTTCTAAACCCTTCAGCTTAACGGCCGCAGAGGAAGATGGAGGCAAACGCAGTCTCCGTCACCAGGAGTGATAGACCTCTGAGAGTGCAGGTTTTGTTCAAAAAAAATCAGTGCATTTAGGGAGCAGCTGCTGAATGCAGAACCCGTAGCTCGAGCCCAGGAGCAGTAGGAGCCTGGGAAGGTGGCTCACCGGGCTGATGTCCGCTCTGCCCCCTCCTGGCTGTCCCTCGGCTCCCTGTCCCCTAAACCTAGAAGCCTGACATCGGCTAGACACCCGGCCCCTCTCCGGAGGGGTCACACTGCACCGGGCTTCAGTCACTCCGCTCCCGGCATCTATCATGTTCTAGACGCAGGAATAGTGATGATTGTATTTATTTGATGTGGATGGTACTCAGGGCCTCGCACCTGCTGAGCATGCCCCTACCACGGAGCTACACCCCTAACCCCCAATTGTTTCCCCAGGTCTTCCCAAAGTCCTGCAAGAGAGGCATTTTTGGCCTCGCTGGATGAGGAGGAGCCCATAGCATGTTGGCTCCAAGAGTGAGGTCCGAACTGCGGCGCGGGCTCTCATTTATCAGCCGTGGGATCTTGGGCAAGTCAGTCATCCTTTTTCTGTTCGGACTCCTTGTCTGTAAAAAGGGGTGGGAGGTAAACAGCATCAGCCCCGCAGGGGTGCCTGGAGGACCACGGGGCAATGCCTATAAGCCGCGGGCATGATAAGCCGGGCACGGCGCGAAGTGCTTTCATGCGCACGGCCCTAAGGAGCTGGCCGTCTTACAGGAGAGGAAGCCGAGGCTGGCGAGGCGAGGAGGCTGGTCCCGGACCCGCGCTGTTAGAGGCTGCGGTGGCGTGCACGCGCCGGCCTCAGTTTCCTCGCCGCCCCCGCCCCTCGGCGCCCCGCCCCGACGCCCCGCCCCGCCCAGGCCCCGCCCCCGGCCCGCCGCGCGCCGGGAGCCGCCTGCCCGCCCGCGCCGCAGCCCGGCAGCCTCAGCCAATCGGCGGCGGCCGGCGTCGGAGCGATCGGCCTCGCCCGCGGCCCTCCGCCTCCGGCGCCCGCTGGCCGCTCACTCATTCCGCCGCCGCCGCGCCGCCGTCCGCCGACTCGGTAAGGCCCGGGCGCGGGCGCGCGCGGGGAGGCTGCGGCGCCGCCCTGCGGGCCGCGGCGGACTGGGCGGGGGGCGCGCGAGGGCTGCCGGGACGCGGGCGCGGGGCCGCTGCCGGGTGGACAGGCGAGGAACCCCAGCGCGGTCCTCGGACGGCGGGGCTCGCGGAGAGCTCCCACCCGGGACACAGCTGAGCCCCCACCTGGCGCAGTGGCTGCGGTCTGGGGTCCGCGCGGGTGGGTCTGCCCGCAGCGGGAGTGATGCTCGGCCCCTGGCACTTGGCAGGACACCTCCAGCCCCGGGCCAGTGGCGCCGCTGGCCCGTGTCTACCGTCGCTCTGTTTCCCCAGCCCGTGATGGGATTGGGTCTGGGGTCTGCGCGAGGGTCGGTCCGCCGGCGGCCGAGGCTCGAGAAGCAGCGGGAGGGATGCTCTGCTCCCGGGACTCGGCGGGATGCCTTTGACCGGGGCAGAGGTGGGGCCACCAGCTCCTTTTCCCCTTCCCGACTTCGCGAATGAATTGGGTCTGGGGTCCACCCAGGGTCGGTCAGTCGGCGCGCAGGTAGAGTGTTACAGCGGGAAGGATGCCCGGCCGGGACCCTGGGCGGGTTGCCTCCGCCCCCTCGCCGCATGGGTCCCCGCAGCCCCTCTCCCCACGCCCACCCCTTCCCCGTCAGTGCCGCCGTCAGGACACGCCCTTGGCGCAGGGACTCTCCGCTCGGTGCCAAGGCCGGAGTGAACGGGACGGGGTCCTCAGGTCCGGGCTCCGACGAGTGAGCGCCTCCCACCCTCCACTGTGCGTAGAGGGGTCAAGGGCAGGTGGGTGCGGAGAGGTTGCCCAAGGTCGTGCCAGGCGTGGAGGCGGCCGACCTGGGAGGGTGGGGGGCGACACGTGACCAGGCCTCGGCGAACTTGGCCCTGGAGCCCGACGGCGCGGTCGGGCCCTCGGAGCAGCCCCCTGCTCCGCACCACCGCAGGGCAGCCAGCAGCCGGTTCCTTTCGTTTTGCTGGGGCAGGCCGAGGGTCAGCGGCTTTGTGATGTAGATCGGTGCCTGGCTTTCGTTAAAGCCCAAGGCAAGGAAGAGGAGGGATGATTTTTCTAGTAACCTTCACAAGAGTTAAACCTTACAAGTAATTACTGGGTTAAATGCAGAACAAACTTAATATTCCCAGCTCCAGGCAGGTGGTCGTTTCCTCTCGATTCTATGAAGTAAAATATTGAAGGGCAGATTTTAGAGGGGAAGTAGTAACTTTGTTAAGTTACCAAACAAAATGAAAATGAATTCAACCTTTTGAAACGTGTATTTTATTACACCATTTTCTTCCACGGGCGTCTGGTTTCTGGTCATTCCAGATATTCAAGCATGTTTATTTCCGTCAAAGCCACAAGCTAAGTGAATTTAAAAAAAAAAAAATAGGCCTTCCCACTGTGCCAGCAACATCCACTTTTCCAAATTATCGGAAGACCAGCTGCCTGAGTAAGGAAGTCAGAAACGTGAGCGAAACGCGAGGCGCTATGCGGGTGAGGATGCTGTGGTGGAGGCCAGCGGCTAGGTTAAGGGGGTCTGCGCACCATCAGCATTCAGAGTCGGTTCTTTGGGTTGGTTTTGTCTTAATACCAGGAGCCAGTGGGCTCTTTTTCACATGTAAATTGCTGTTTCTTTCCTACAAAGCATTGCTGGACTTGATTTTGCACTTGAACTCCATCTTACAGACGCTGGAACCACCGGGGCCAGGTTTTAGGAGCGCACATACTTTGTGTTGAAGTGGTGGCTATTGGCATCATGCACAGGGCCCCCGAAAACAAGCCACTTAACCTGGAGATGAAGGGAATTAAACCAGCGTCCCTTCCGCTGCTGCTGCTGCTGCTGCTGCGCTCTTGGCCGTGGCCCCAGACCAGTGGTCACCGAGCGGTCAGAACTGGGTCTGCAGGGAGTCTTGGGGCACTGGCCAGCGCTTACCCAATACTGGCCCCGTGCTCATTCATAAAAACACCGTTAAGTTTTACTTGGGCTTCGCAGTGAACCCCTTTCAGACCTGCTCTGGGCTTGTGTGGGCACAGTGCCAGGTGGCTGGTTTGCTGGATGCGGCATCTGACAAACGGAGCTCGTAACTATCCCGTAACTATCCCGGGGCTGAACACCGCAGGGCTCGGCCTACCCCCGGAGAGGTGCATTGCATTTCGTGTGCTGTCGCTGGGATGGCAACGGCCACCCGCGCCTCGCTCCGGAAGGTCTCCGTGGGCATGGCCGGTGGAACAGGATCTGAGCGCCCGGACGCGCCAGTCCGGGGGCGGGGCTCCGGGTAACCTTTCCCCTACTTTTCTCAGTCGTCACGTGACGCCTGCCCGCGGGTGGGGGAAGGGGCGGGGCTTGGCAGCCGCAGTGGCTGGCGGTGCCCTTCCCAGGACGAGGACGCGCTCCAGGCGCTCTAACGAACGTCTTGCAGGAATCTAAGGGCGGTGGGAAGGTGGCGCCTTGGGAGGCAGAAACGGTGCCCGCTTTGCACTTTGATCGTTTGCATTTTTTGCTTTTGCTGGAAAACTGTTTAGTCACTCTGCATGGTTATTATTGGCAGGCCAGAGTTCTGTGGTTGGTGGAAGCCTGAACTTCCCGGAAGAATTGGTGCTTTAAGAATAAAATGGTGATTCCAAGGTGAAATGTTTCAAGTGCCGCGCGTCAAATCCCAGCTACTCCAGAGGCTGAGGCTAGAGGTTCTCTTGAGCCCAGGATTCAGGACCAGCCTGCGCAACAGAGCCAGACCCCCTTCCCCCAAAAAAATAAAGAAAAGAAAGGAGGGGGTGTACTTGAGAAGTGGAGCACTGCTTAGTTAGCATGCACGAGGCTTGGAAAAGAAAGATCATCTCAGGCTTGAATCAGGCTTCAGGCCTCAACCGTCTTAGGCTGGTTTACGCCAGTCTTGATCTTTTCTTGCAAGGATTTTTTTGTTTTAAAAATAAGCAATACAGGCACGTGGTGCAGAGTTAGAAAGGCCCAATTGGGAATAGAGTGTGAGTAGCCCCTCAGTGCAGTGCACAGATGTCCAGCATTAACATGCTCTTTGATACAGAAATTGTCTAGACAATTTGGTTTTAAAAACATCTGTTACCTAATGCAAGTACGGAATTTGTTCCACTTGTTTATTTCAAATATTTGTTGCTGTTTGTAACCTTCAACTTTAACCCTGTGCAAATATTGAGTGGACACTGGGTTCCCACAGGCTGAGGCCAGCATGCCCTGTTTGGGTAACGTGGCAGACCCAGTTCTGAGCAGTGTCCACCTTTGCCTTTCTTTTTGTGTGGGTTGTGCTTACGTCCAGGAATGTTTTTGAAAGTTAAGAATGAAGTCCACTGCCGTGACCCAAGTGTCCCCGTCACTGGGGTGATTGCCATCTTGGCAGTCTGGGACATCAGTGGCTACTGTTTGGTTCCCTGAGAGCCATGGGACAGGGTAACAAGGTAACAAGGAGAGGGGTGGGACAGACTCCTGATGCTGGGGGTTTATGGTACCCGTTCCTGGATCCTGAGGGTTATCTTGGAGCCTCTCTGTCCCCTGACCCCCAACCTGTGGTTGGGACTTAAGTCCTGCTCCTCCTGCACACCCGCTGTCCTCCGTGTTTCCACGACCCAGGGCGGGCCTGCAGGCCTTTGTTGAGGAAGGACAGAATGTGGGTGCTCCCTTTCTCCCCTGGGTGCTGCAACATCATGGGGCCCCTCTGGGGGCATTGTGAGTTCTGTTTGCACCCCTGGAAGTTCCTGGGAGGGCACCTTCCTTCATGTGGTCAGGACTTCTGGACCCGAGACCAGCAGCCCGCCCCTTCCCCACACCAAGGCGCCAGCTCTGCAGCGACCCTCTGCTCCCAAGGGCTGGCTTCCTCTGGGCTCTTGGGCTTTTGGGCAGTTGCTTCATGCAGAGCATTCTGGGTCATGAGTGTCACCAGGACAGGGACATTGGGCGACCCCTCTCTTTAGAATACCTCACCCCAAACTAAAAAGGCAACACATGTGTTAACCTTAATTCTAAGACATAGTCACATGCCGTAGCTCAAACTTTGGCTTTTTATGAATTATTATTCTTTCGTGTAAAGAGTCACCTCTAATTTTCCAAGCGTTAGCTTCTTTAGTGTCCTGGAGAAGTCCCACGCCCCAGAGGTTTGCGTTTTTCTCCTCCTCGCCACGCACACCCCGTATGACTCAGGGGGACCATGAAGGTGTGCTGGAAGAAATCGACTAACTGCTGGCAGTGGAGTGTCCACGTGAGCAAAGGGGCTATGGCAGCCAGTGTGGCAGGGAGGTCTGGCCCCGGGTGGGAGCTGCCAGCAGGTTCTGAGGGCCGTGGGCAACCCGCAGCCCCCACTGGAAAGGTGCTGCGCATGTTCTTGCGTTGAAGACCTGACGCAGGCGGGCAGGTACGCGGCCCTCTTGTGGTTCTGTGTGATGGGGGTGCTGGGCTCACCTGGTGTGCCAGGGACGGTGGCCGAGAGCAGATGACATCTGTGCAAGACCCTGTGTCTGAGGAAGTGGTAGAGCTGGAGTTCCAACCCAGATCTGAGCTGTCCCTCCCTGTCCTGTACTGCTCCAGATCACTGGCAGCTGGGGGACGCCCAGCACGCACCAGACTCAGGTAACTGCAGATCCGAGTGAGCTCCGGGGCCTTGGTTCCCTCATCTAAGGGGCAGTGAGTTCTAGGAGGCTCCAAGGAGAGACCAGACGTGGAAACAGTTTGTGCATGTGAACTACTGGGGAGCCCCTCCTGAGCGGGGCTGCGCTGCACGGTGGCGTGAAAGCCATCCACTTCAGTAGAAGCTGCACTTGGCATTGAGTTTGGATCTCCTCCTGGACTGGCGAAGGGTGGTACAGTGCCTGCCATCCTGGCAGTGGCAGGGGGGCGGCCAGCAGCACAGGTTCCACGTGGTTCCCTCTTGCAGACCTTTCAACCTGCTGTGGGCTTGTTGGGCACCCCCCAACCCAGTAGATTGGAGCCTCCATAAACACAGATCCTGGCAGCCAGCCTTGGGTCTGTTGGTGGGTGTTATGGACACAGTTGTGTTCTGCTCTCAGTTACACCTTGTATGCAAAGGTGAGGAATGTGTGTATGAGATCGTCCTTGTAGCTTTAGGGACATTTGTGAGAACAGTATCCTGGTAGAGAGGTTTGGGATCTCTCTCCTTTTTTTTTTTTTTTTTTAACTGGGGATTGAACCCCAGAGACACTCTATCACTGAGCTACAGCTTCAGCCTTTTCTTCAATTCTAATATTCACACAGCCTTGTGAGGTTACCGAAGCTGGCCTGGAACTTGCAATCCTCCTACCTCAGCCTCCCCAGTCCCTGGGATCACAGCCATGGCTGGTGCACCTGGCTGGGTGTTTTATAGAAGTGTGGTCCTGCGTGGCTTCCCCTCATTCTTTTTTGCTAAGATCCCATTTCTCTGTATTTATTTGACTGACCACTTCCTGCTGCTGTGTGTGTCCTATTGATGAGCACTGAACTTGAGTCTGCCTTATTTCTACAGTCCTTGGGTGGGTGGGAGCTGTGTTGCTTCTGAGAGCTGTTGACAAAACCGTGAGGATGTGTCTTCTCACATGGACTCACCCCTCCTATTTACCCTATCAACGTGAAGGATTTTCTACGGTGCCGTGGGTGCGGTGCTGTGTGTGTCTCTGCAGGAAGTTCACTGTAGGAAGTTCATGTAGGGTCAGTTTAAATCATGCAAATGTTGGATGCTCAGTCATGGAACTTTGTAAGGGAAGCTCCTTTGTGTGGTTCAGATGTGGCTGTCCCCACCAAAACTCATATTGAAATGTGGTCTGTGTAGCTGTGTTTGGACATGGGACCTTTGAGAGCCCGTTAGCCTCTCTCATTCCACTGGATTAGTTTTCACCAGAGGGGATTGTTATGAAGGGGTGAGTTCCTTTGTCCCCTCCCTCTTTTCTGCACGTGCCCACCTGCCACTCTCACAACCCTCCCACCAATGAGATGCCATCTGCCCTCATTCATGACAGCAGGAGACCCACGCAGTCAGATTAGGCTACCTGATCTCAAATTTCCCAGACTCCACAACTGTGAGTCAAATAAAGGTCTTTACAAATTATCCAGTCTCAGGTATTCTGTCATAGCCACAGAAAACAGACCGAGACATTTTCACCTCTTTTACCCGAGACCCATTCAGACATCAGGTGAGTTTTGAGTCCCACGTCCTTGTTCCCAAGGCATGTCCGTCAGATGTGGGGAGGGATGTTTCTGTGTGTGCACTCACTTTCTGAAGAAGTTCCAGATCACGGTGACTGAGACGCACATCTGCGTGTGAGGAAGGACACTCTTGGGAGTGCGGAGGGTGTGTTCCCTCCCGCACCAGCCGGCAGGAGCTGGGGGTTTATTTTTCCTCCCATCATTGCCGGTTCTTCTCTGCTCCCCACTTCAGAAGAGGCCTGGCCCTTGCTGCACAACCAGGCCCGTCCTGGGACAACCCTGGGCAGGCGTTAGCTTTCCAGAGCGATCCTGGCCCTTTCCAGGAGTCTCTGGGTAGCAGTGCAGGAGCCAGCCTGAGTCACCCTGGGGGGTCGTGCCTGGCATGGGTGTGCCTTCTCCCCTGAGCCTCCCCCCCCAGCAGGGAGCCGGGGGCCACCACACTAGGGGGATGTGCCTAGGTAGCCGCCCTGCCTTTCCCCACAGGCCGCCTGCTGCAGCTTCCTCCCGGGAGGCAGGCAGGCCTGTCCCTGGGCCCAGCTGGCGGCCACCCTGTGACTGACCTTTCCTGGGGGATGCCCAGCACGTTGTTCACTGCTGGCCAAGGTAGGTGACGGGCTACTGGGCTTCAGTGGAGGGCAGAGCTCGGTCCCGTGTGCCCAGGAGTTACGCAATCCTAGAGGGGAGGCGGGACACAGGAATCACTGTGGAGCTGGCACGGAGGTGTCTGATGTCACTGTAGTTTTACTGGCGTCTGTGATGCATCCTTCTGGTTACAGGGGTGACCTGGTTCCACATGTGTTGTGACTTCAGGAATCTCAATAGATCTGTGTAGCAGCCCCTTCTCGACCTCGGTAGGTAGGCGCATGCCCGTCGCGGGGCATCCTCTGCTCCGCAGCGTGCTGGCTGTGACCCTGGGCACGTTTCTGACATTTAAACCTCCTACTTTCTCATTACTCAGTGGGTGACAGTAGTAACCTTTGCCTAGGCTTCTAGGGAGTGTTTCAGGTCAATATATTAATAAAAAATATGCCATTGTCCAGCATGTGCCAGGTAGTTTGGTAAAGTGAAGTTTCTGGGGTTTTTTTGTTTTTATTTTCAGTACCGGGGATTGAACCCAGGCCTCATGCATGCTAAAGAACTCTGCCACTGAGTTAAATACCCAGTCCCCACTTTAAAATATTCTTTAAATTTTGAGACAGGATCTCACTATTTTATGGAGGCTGGTCTCGACTTACAATCCTCCTGCCTCATCCTCCCAGAGGCTGGGATTGCCGGTGTGCACCATCACACCCTCCTATATATTCTATTTTTGTTGTTAAAAGCACAGAAACAGACCTGTGCCCCCTGTGGCATCCCTCCTCCTACCTGTTTTTCCCTCTACCTCCCCACCCACCTGTCTGCATTGTGTGCTGACTGCCGGGCTGTGTTGAAACACTTTGGCGAGCATGGAATTTACGCACGTTATTTGGTTGCTGTAAAGACCATTTTCCTGGAAGCCTGTTGTCCTGTAGCGGGTTTACATTGGATTTACGAGACCCAGGCCGTTTCCACACCCCAGTTCTCCTGGCAGGGCACTGTGCCTCGTCCTGCCCTTCCTCTCCTTTCCACCGGGGCCTTCAAGGATGGCAGCGGCCACTCCAAGGGACTAGGTCTCCGCCTGCAGGACAGGGGCCTGGCATGAGGGTGGCAGGTGCCCACATGGCCAGTGTCAGGATCCGCGGCCTTGGCTCCTGAGGGAAGAGGTCTCTGTGAAGAGGAATCCAGCGGCCACGTTCCAGCAGCAAAGTGCCCTGGCTGTGGCTCAGGCAGGCGGCAGGCGGGGACGTGAGGGTGCAGGCAGTGTTGCTGGAGCAGAGCAGGACGCGTCCCAGGTCCTGGTGGCTTGGTTCAGAGAAGGAGCAAGCGTGGCATTCTGGAGAAGCTCCTGGGAGGCTGAACTCCCGAGTGGCCAGCTGTGACTTGCAGGACTCTTGTGCTTTGGCAAGGTGGGTTGGGGGCGGCCAGGGCAGGTCCCAGGAGCAGGGAGTCGTCAGCTGGGTTGGGGAGGGGGGAACGGCAGCAGGAACAGGGTTGTGACCCGGGGCCTGGCGAGGTGGAGGTGGCCAGGAGCCCGGCTTGGGGAGTGTGGGGGATACCCTGAAGCCTGTACCCCTGAGCTGGAGAGGTGAAGTTTAAAGTCGTGACAAGTAGGTCACCTTCTCTGCCCGGGGTCTTATTTTGCATCTTGGCGGTGCTCTGGGAGCCGATTACTGTAAGGTGCTTAAGGCTCCGTGTGGACCTCGCGGTGAGTCTCTCCCTGAGGCTGCTGTAAGGCACAGAGGGGCCCGGGGGTCGGAGGGCGCCCAGGTGGGTTCCGGGCATGGAGGGTGACAGCTCCTGCTCAGGTGGGGTTCTGGGTGGGCGGACCCCGCTGTGCAGCCTCCCGGGGTGCGTGTCCATGGAGGGACTGAGGGGCAGAGGCGAAAGCCAGGCCCAGGTGTCGCCTGAGTCTCAGAAATGGCTGTGGCCCTGCGGTGAGCACAGGCCCTTCTGCACCCGCCGCGCCAGGCCCCGCGGCGGAGGGGTTTCTGCCTCTGGCCTGTCGGATGCATTTCTGACTTTCCCAGCCGCTGCTGGTCACTGTCACAGCACCCACTGCTGGTTTCACCCCAAGCCAGTCTGAGGACACAGGGCGAGAAGTGGCCTTGTGTCAGGGACAGTCCCTGGGGGCCCTTCCTGTGCCACCTGCCAGGCCTGCCTTTGGGGAGGAGCAGTCAGCCTGTTTGCCCAGAGGGTGCTTCGCGATGGCTCTGTCCCTGGTTTGGAATTCCAGTCCAAGGGCTAGAATATTTCTGGAAGCGTTGCTCAAGGATTGGAGGGCACAGGTGAAGGGCAGCGGCAGGTCAGGCCCTCGCCGGCCTCTGTGTGTGGTTCCTTCTCAGTTTTCTTTCCAGTGTTTATTTGTTCTTGCCGGTGGCCATCCTTGAACTTGGAGTGCAGGTGTACTCTCTGCCACCCGGCTGGATCCCGTGGTCATGCTGAAACCTTGTCCCCAGGACCCTGCCTCTCTCCACGCTGGGCCCAGTGTCTCAGAACTGGGGGCTGCAAACAGCTGTCCCTGAGGGTGACGCACACTGCTGTGGGCAGGCCTTCTGGGAAGTCCTGGAGGCTGGACCCCGGCTGGGCCAGCTGTTGTGGGGCGTGGGGCCCGGGGCCCGGGGGGGGGACATCATGCCTCCTGTCTCGGCAGGGTCCGGTGCTGGATTCAGCGCACCTGGAGAGTGGGCAGGGGCAGGTTGGCTGCCCTGGTGAGCAGGCACCGCTGCCGGTCAGTGGGAGGAAAGCCGGGAGGGCGCAGACCTGTGGGAGGGGCGGTCAGTTTTCAGTCTTGCTGCCTCTGGGGGCTCCAGCTCCAGCACCATGAGCTGGTGAGGGTGGCCCTGTCTGTGCATCTGGTGACCTCAGCCAGCAGGAAGAAGAAAGTGGGGCTCCTCTCGCCCCGGACCCCCAAGTGCCCTGGGAGGTGGGGCCCGGCAGGGCCCCCCAGTGGCAGGAGGAGGTGGGGGAGGTCCTGCAGTGTGCTCTCTGAAACCCTGGGAGCTGCAGCCTTGGGCACCAAGGGATGAGGCAGCGGCCAGCCGGTACAGGTGGCCAGCATCCAGATACAGCTGGCCTGCCTGAGGGAGCCGCCGGGCCGCTGTCCCTGAGGGCCCTTCTCTTCGCTGTGCTGACACGGAGCCACGACCACGGTGCCAGCCTGGGCATGGTGTGGCTGGGACTCAGGGGGGGCCAGCACTGGTGCCCTTGGCCTCCTGCCTTACAGAAAGGTGGCCAGAGGCGGGCAGGGGAGGGACCTACAGGCAGGTCACACTGGGACGACCTGTTCCCAGGCCCCACAGCCAGGGGAAAGGCGCGCACTGCAGACTGGAGAGGGAGGCAGCGAGGGACAGGCAGGCGGCTGAGCTGACCGCCTCCTTGGCTGACCTGTGGCCCCGGGAGGTGAGCCGGCAGCCTGGGGGCTGAGCCAGGGACACTGGAAGGTGGGCCTGGCTTCAGTGAGGGCACTGAGGACGATGGTCTGGTCACAGGAAGCTGGACCCTGGGCAGAGCAGATGGGGCAGCACAGACGGGGAGGGGGCACCGTCCCTTTTTCTGGGCCCCACCCCGTAGATAAGGATAATGCTCCGCCACACACAGGTCACTTGCCAGCTCCTTGTTTGTGAAGCTGAAAGGTGAAAACACCCCCTGGGGAGGGACGGGCACTCTGGATTCTGCCGGGCCTGGGCGTGGGGCAGCAGGGCCAGAGCCGTGGACTGCCACAGGGGCACCTCCGGACACAGGCAGGCTCGGGGACGCGAGTGTGTGCCACAGGTGGGCCACACACATGGCATGTGCACAGGCAGAGGGGGTGGGGAGCCCGGACGCTCAGTGTGCCAGGGGAAGACGAGCCGTGGGCATCTTGAGGGGGACAGCAGGACGCCCTTCTGCTGGCTCCAGGAGGGGTGTGGAGGAGCCTCTCTGCTGCCCTGTGTGTGTGGTCACTTGAGCATTCAGGACAGTCAGACTGCTGTACAGCCCACGGCCGTCCAGGGCCCGGGGAGCCTCCCCAAGTCAGGACTAACTTCCTCCCACCTCACCCCACCCACCCAGCGCTGCCCCGCCTGGTGCCCTGGTGCCCGCCTGGCCTGGTCTGTGGGGCAGGTCTCCTCAGCAGCCCAGGTCTGGACGCTGAGGCCGGCACATGGGGCTGCTGGTCCCTTAGCTTGTTTCAGAGAGCCAGTGGGGGGCAGGCTGGCCTTCCGTTGGCAGCGATGCCCAGAGCCTGAAACCAACCCGCGGACCATCCTCTCCCAGGGTTTTCCAATGCCAAGCCCTCTGCCCTGTAGGGCCTGGGGGGCACTGGGGAGCGGGTGGGTGGCGTTATGTGGGTCCTGTCCCCTGTGTCTGTCTGAGGAAGAAGCCCCTGGGTCACTTTAGGGACTCTCCGGCCCTGGTTAGCAACGAGGGAGGGGCTGGCCCTGGAGCCTGCGGGTCCCTTTGACTTTGCAAAGCTGTGTCATATGTCACTGCTGCTGTGTCTGGGCCACTCTGCCCTCCCACCCACCCACTGTGGGCTGTCACACTGGGCTCTCCCCGGTGGCCGCAGGAAGCAGTGTGACCATCATAAATGACTTAAAGCACTGGGTGTTACAACGGGTGGAGGGGAGGGCGGGGTTTGCACTCAGTAGATTTGCACATGGAAGTGGGCGTGGTGGCACGCGCCTGGGGTCCCGGTGACTGGCAGTGGGGGTTGAGGCAGGTGGATGGCAAGTTCAAGGCCAACCTGGGCAACGAAATGAGGCCCTGTCTCAAACAGAAGGGCTGGGGACACAGCTCAGTGGTGCAGCACCCCTGGGCTCAATGCCCGTGTCACCAAGAAAAAGAGGGCATGGCTTCGCAGTTGGCCGGGCCATGGGAGCTTGTGTCCCGCCTGCTGAGTGGCACTCAGTGTTGTCAGGTCCCGTGCAGATTGCTCCAGGCCGAGGTGGGGCCGAGTGCGGTGTGGCTCTGCCAGCTTGCTCTTCCCAGGAGACAGCGGTCGCAGAGGGTCTGTTTCCCAGGTGTGTGTCTTCCACCCTGGCCTCATTGCCAGATGCACCTGTGTCCCGGGATTTCTGCCCAGCGGCCCCTGGTGACACTTCAGACTCTCTCCACACTGAGCCCCTTTCCTGCTGGGGAGGAGACTGCCACGCGTGGCTGGAGCTAAGGCCCTGGGGTATGTCCCTGGGGTGCGTCTCGACACGCCCAGCCCAGCTGCCTCGAAGCCGAAGACCGCCTAGTGGGTCCACCACCCAGGGCCAGGCCGTCTGCCCTCCCCTGTGCAAGACAGCCTCAGTGTCTGTTGGCCTCCCCTCCCCTCTGCCTCCTCGCTCCTTATGGTGGCTCAGGGTCTCCAGAGCAGAAATGGGAGCAGGTGCCCCTCCTGGAAGCCCCTGCACAGAACCCAGCTGCCTCCAGGAGCTGTGCCCTCGACCCGGCCTCCTGTCCTTGCTCACTGGCCACAGGTGGGCCACCTGCCTTTGGTCCTGAGGGCTCCTGGGCATCAGGGGCTCCTGGGAGTTCTGACCGGCACCCGCTTTCCTCCCTGCACCCCAGCGCTCTCAGGTGTTACTTGCTTGACCATTCCTTGCTGCTCTTGCCTGGGGGGCACTTCTGCTGGGGTCTGGGCCCCTAGTGCTGCCTGCAGGAGGCCAGCGGATCCTTGCTAAATGAACGAGCCGGGGCCTCTCCAGCACTCGCTGACGTGGAGTCTTTTCTGTGTTCTGATGGCTGAAGGCTAAGCCTGCTGGACCTCTGTGGCCACCTGTTGGTTTTGGTAGGTCCTCCTGGTGGCCTTTGGCAGGCCTCAGCGGGCTCAGCCAGCACCAGCAGTCACCAATGAGGTTGCACACACACACCCAGTGTAGATCTCACTGTGGCTCTTGATGGATTTTTCCTTTTGCCTTTTTTTTTTTTTTTTTTTTAATCCATTTAGTGCTTTGTGGTGTACAGCTTGGGGGGAGACAGGGAGGCCACACACCCTCAGAAGTGGGGTAGCAGGAGCAGGCTGGGCCTGCCAGGGGACATCAGGGAAGGGGTGATGCTTCTGAGTGTGCCGAGCAGGCAGGATGTCAGTCGGAGATGATGGCAGGAGTGAGGGCGGCCGACCAGGGTTCCTTCTCTCACCCTGTCTTTTGGGGGTGGTGGCGGGGGCCTTGTGCATGCTGGACAAGTGCTCTGCCACCGAGCCACATCCCAAACCCTTTTATTTTGAGATGATGTCTAGCTAAATTGCCCAGGGTGGCCTTGATTTTGGGATCCTCCTGCCTCGGCCTCCAGAGTTGGAGTCACTGGGATTGCAGGTGTGTGTCGCTGCACCTGGCCCACCGTGGACTTCTGAGAGCCCTTCCTTAGGCCACCAGGGAAGCTATGGAGCAGTGCGGGTCTGGGACAGAGTGCTTCCTGATGAGAGAAGGAGGAGGAGGAGGAGGGGGGGGGAGGAGGAGGAGGAGGAGGAGGAGGCCCGCTCCGTCCTGTGACAGGTGGCACGTGTTTTGGGGGATTCTGAGAGTGATCCCCACGGAGTCCTTGGGTGCTGTGTGGGAGCTGGGGTGGTTTCTCAGAACAGGACAAAGGCATTTGGCACTGGATTGTGTCCCTGCCTGAAGACCAGGGCGCAAGGCCGCTGTGGCCGCACTTGTGGGTACTCGGTGCATTCCGGCTGCCTCCAGGGCTGGAGAGTGCCTGTTCCTGCCATGCCGTCCCTGTGTCTGCTGGCTGGGCTGGCTACTGGCAGGGGCAAGGTTCCCTGGGACAGGCAGGGCACAGGGGCACCAGGACACCGCCGTCATCTTGGGCCTCTCAGTGAAGGCCACGACTGTACCATGCTGGTCGCACGATGGTGTCACGGGTGGGCACAGTTGGATCTGTTCATGAAAAGCGTGAAGTCCGTTAGGCGGGGTGGAGGGAAATCAGCACTGTCCCCTAACGTGGGGGCCCTCCCGGCCTCTGGTAACGTGCTCCACTGTGTTTCCCGTCCTCCAGATAACCTCCAGACATGGCAGAGGCTCACCAAGCTGTGGCCTTCCAGTTCACCGTCACTCCCGACGGGATCGACCTCCGCCTGAGCCATGAAGCCCTTAAACAAATCTGTCTCTCGGGACTCCACTCCTGGAAGAAGAAGTTCATCCGATTCAAGGTTTCCGATATTTAAGTTCTCTTGACACCTTCTGTCCGCGTGCCAGTGGAGAATTAGTGTTTCAGACGGGTGGTCAGCACTGGATTCCTGTCCCTGGAGTCCCCGCACAGATATATGAGTGGACTGAATTTTTGGCCACGTTCTGAGAGGCAGGGAGAGCCCAGCGGCTTACTGAAGGGCAGGTGGGGCAGCTGGCTCAGAGGGGAGTGGCTGGCCCAACACAGCAGCCCAAGCCAAGACTGGGACACACGTCTGTCCCCTGCTCTGAGGCGGAATCCTGTGTGTCTTGTTGGGAAGAGGTCTCTCCATACTGCAGTGAGTTTAGTAGCTGGCCTTGCTGATGAGGGTCCTCATGGAGATCCCAGCCCAGTTCAGGCCACGTGTCCTCAGCCACGGTTATCCAAGCAAGTAGGAACTTAGTCCTTGTAAAGTAGGGGTCTTGGTTTCTTTATTTTTTGCTTTTTCTTTTTTGCGGTATGTGGTTGGAACCCCGGGCCTTGAGCACGTCAGGCAAGCGCTCTGCCGCTGAGCCACACTCCCAGCCCATTGTTATTTCACGTTTTAAAAGTCCCACCGGGAATCAACGTGTATTCGAACACATTCAGGCTACGACATGGAGCCGGGAGGGAGCCCAGCCCTGCCCCCCGCCCACTGTCCAGAGCGTGGCTTCCTGGCATCCTTCTGTGAGGGGGCTCTTGGAAGACCCCCTGAGCTAGAGCAGGGGTCAGCCAGTGAGCCCCTGGAGCCAGCCCTGCTGCACGGGTGTCCCTGGGCTCCAGGTGGCTTGGTGGTGCTCCACCCAGCACCGCAGAGGTGGGGGGCCGCCTGTGGGAGCAGCCAAGTTTGGCCCACTGGTTCTTTTTACATTTTTAGTTGTAGATGGGCCCATTACCTTTATTTTATTTGTTATTTTTACGTGGTGCACTATTCTTGCTGAGAGCGACAAGAGTGGTACAGGTTCAGCCACGTAGGGTACACCCTGCAGACGGGCCAGCTTCTGCACCAGGGGCCACCAGGGCCGCCAGGGCTGCGCCAGGCGCAGGCCTCGGTGTGGATCTGGGGCTGGGCTGCCCTGGTGAAGAGGAGGCGTTTTATTCCAGCACCTTCCTCCTCTGGGCAGTTGGAGATCCATGCTGCTGACCTGTGGGGGTGCCTGTGGCTTCTGAGCAAGTTGAGACCCTGCTGGGACTTTGACCTCGTTCTCTGGGTCAAACCAACGCCTTCCTAAGAGGCTTTGTTGTGGGGTGGTTCCTGAGGTGCTGGGATGGAATCCTGGGCCTCGTGCTTGTAGGCAAATGCTGTGCCACCGAGAGACACTGCAGCCGGAGAGCGTCTCTTAATTGGAGCTCTCCAGACATACAGCAGAGCGGCCCCTGCTGCTCCTCCTGGTTTCTCGGGGTCCACATTTCGCCAGTTTTATTTCAGGGGATCCTTTTCCCCTCAACGCCCCCTTCTGCCCCCCGGAGTATTCTCCAGCAGATTCCCCACGGGGAGCGAGGGCTCCTGGAACACGCAGGGAGCAGTGCAGGGTGGCTTTGCAGCTGGGGGCTCGGGCATCCTGGGCAGTAGCAGGTTGGGGTAGGACCTCACGGTGGCCCAGGGAAGTCCCTCACCAGCTGTGAGCCAGACGGGGAGGAACCTGGCATCTGTATGGTGAGCTAGGGCCTGGGGCGATGGGTGTCCTGGGTCCCTCTTGGGGACTGTGACAGGGAAGGTTCTGGCTGGGAAGTTGAGGAAGACTGGACGCGGGGGGAGCAGCTGTGAGTGACGGGCTAGCGCTAGGGCGCCCGGTTGCCCAGGTCCTCCCGAGTGCCCGGCGTCCGGGGTGCCGTGGTGGTGGCCCTGGAGGGCGTGGCTCACGGCTGGCCTGTCTGTCTAGAATGGCATCATCACCGGCGTGTTCCCCGCGAGCCCCTCCAGTTGGCTCATCGTGGTGGTGGGCGTGATGTCCTCCACGTACCTCAAAGTGGACCCCTCCCTGGGGATGATCGCAAGAATCAACCAGACCCTGGACACCACGTGAGTAACCCTGCCCCATCTCCAGCCGTCTAGAAGGCTGCTTTCCTACTGTCCACGTGCCTTGTCCCTTCAGATGCAGTGACCATCACTGCTCCGCGGGAGGGAAGCGTTAGCCGTTGCTCGCAGGTTGGCTTCTCCCACTTCCTGGGCTGGAGTGGAGGTTCCCCTGGGGCTTGGGACCTTGTGGCCTTTCCTCTGCGGACCTGGGTGGGAAGAGTGGTGGGGACCGGTCCCTGCTGGAGGTGTCTGTCTGCCTGGGGCCCCTCAGTGGCCGCGCACGGAGCCCACAGTGTCCTCACAGGGACTTTCTGCCCAGGGCTGGTTCCAGGTGGCCACGTCTGCACATTTGTGGTCAGCGCAGCCCAGGTTCGGGGTTCCTGCACTGATTGCCATGGGGCACTTGGGGCACCTCGGCTCTTAGTTCCCTCTGGGGTGGCTTAGCGCCCCCCCGGAAGCCCCCGCCAGGCCTATACTTGGAGTCAGATTTTTCTAGGCGCTTGGAAACAGGCTCTGCTCCACCAAGAAATAAGACCCAGGCTGGTGTGTGAGTCCGTAATTTTCTTGAAAAAGCCCCTCGGTCCCCGGGGTCTCCTGCGGCCACATTCCACACACATCTCTTCTTCCTTCTGTGGTGCTGGGGACGGAACCCAGGGCCTCAAACATGCTGGGCAAGTGCTGACCCCTGAGCCGCAGCCCAGCCCTGGCACGCATTTCTCAGCCACCTGTGGTGTCTGTTGTGTGCCCAGTTCCCAACAGGATCCTGACCCCACACGGGGTCTTCAGGTCAGACCCTGTGCTACAGTGACCTCTCGTTAGGGTCCCCCTGCTACCGACAAGGAAATACTCAGAGATGCAGGGTCCCCTCAGGGTCAGGGAAAGAGGTAGTGCGTGGGGTCCCTGGGATCCAGGCCCAGCTCTGCCTAGTTCTGAATCTGTGTTTCCTTCAGTGTCCCTCGGAGCCTTCCCTCCCACCAGAACCTTCCAAGAGACAAACCCAATACAACCAGCTGCCTCAGTGACGTCCACCTGCTCAGATGCAGAACACCTGGGCTTCGGTCCCTGGTGCCCTAGTGCCTTGCACCCGAGCACCTGAACGCACGTCTTTGTTCTCGGGTTTGACAGCCCTGCGGTGTCAGGAAGGGTCCCTGGCTGTCCCCCACCAGGCGTTCCATTCGGCTTCTGCTTGTTTTTATGGAGGAGCACTGTAGGCCGGTGACCAGAGGAGTAATGACCCAGGTCCTCCTGGGGCCCGGGCCTCCTCTTTGGGCCAGCAGCACGTGTGGAAGTGCAGTGCCCCAGTGGGTGGGGGGCGGGCCACGCTGAAGCGGAGCTCTGGGTCTCCTTCATGGTCTCCCGGCTCCTGGCCCTTGTTTCCTCAGAAAGGGGTAAGAAAATAACCGGCCAGTGTGGCCAGGGTTGGGGCTCAGCCTGCAGGTCCGCCTTCCTCCCTGCGCAAGGCCCCGGTTCCACCCCAAGTGGCCACAGGTGGACAGTCTCAGCAAACCACTGATTTGGTTGTGCTGACAGAGTGCGCGATGAGGTGCGTCAGCCTGGCCCTATGGGTACTCCCAGGACACTGAGTGGTGCCCGGCTCTTGGCCTCTGCTTTTTGAGTGGTCCGTGCAGGAGTCCGCTTCAGCCTGCTCCCTAAGCGGACACTCAGAGTGAGCAGGAGGGCTGGCTCATGCCTTCAATAGATAAACCTTCCCAGTCATTTGGGTGGACACACGCCTGGCCTGGGCCCCGGCCAGCTTCCTTGTCTGCCAGGGCACTGGGAAGCCGTGGTAGGGACTGCTGCTGTCTTGTCATCACCAGAGCACGTGGCAGACCTTGCCTGTGGCCAGCCTGCCTCCTGTCTTCCTCCAGCCGGGGGCCGTGGCCCTGGGACAGCTCACAGCTTGTGTCAGTCAACGACTGGCCAGAGCTTGGCCCGCCTCCCTTCATGCTGCCTGGGGTCAGACACTTAGTGTGCTCCCTCACGTGGGCGGACTCTCCAACCTGGGCTCGGTTTAGAATCCGCCAGCTCTTTACAGGCTTTCGTAATCTGGCCGTTATAAGATTTGTTTCTTGGCCCTATTTTGGTAAACTGGGTCATCCCTGGTCCAGATTTAGAAAGGCCAGGCTGAGGGTCAGCATCTTCCAGCCCCAAGTACTGTTCTGGAACGTCCTGGGGGGCTCCAGTGACCCAGGCTGCTGCTTTTTCTTTCTTGGCGGTGCTGGGGGCGAACCCAGGGCCTCATTCCTGCTAGGTAGGCGCCCTTCCCTGAGCTGCACACCCTGCCCCAGGCTGCCACTTCCCAAGTGCGGGCCTTTGAACCATGTGGGTGTCATCTCTGTGGCTCCTCGTCCTCGGCAGCCTGCCAGGAGAGCCTTGGCCATCCAGGTACCTCTGTGTATGTAGACAAAATTCTGAGCATATTACTGAGTGCAGTGGTGCACGCCTGTAATCCCAGTGACCCTGGAGGCTGAGGCAAGAGGACTGCAAGTTTGAGGCCAGCCTCAGCAGCTTAGTGAGACTGTATCTCAAAAAGTGAAAAAGGGCTGGGGATGTGGCTCAATGGTTAAGCACTCCTACATTCAATCCCCGGTATTAAAAAAATATACTGAATGTGTCATTTATTTATTCATGCTAAAATACTCTTTGATTTTTGTGAATTGAACCTCTAATATAGTAATGTAGTACCTAGAAATCTAAGATATAAATAATCTTGAATATAGCTTCTTAAATCTCTAAATCTAGGTTTGCTTATACATCAGATTATCAGAAAAGATTGTGTAGTTTTCAAGTAAATACTACAGTTGAACACTAGATTTGACAGTTTATAGAAAAATACAAATTTTTAAGCAAATTTGTATTTCACCTTGAAGATAATTTGTTTCTGGGTCATTGTTGAATACATTGTTAAACTGATGGCTTCAAACATTGGATATGTTCAGGTTGTGGAGATTGTTTGTCTTTTGAAAAACACCTTTTTTCAATATCTTGCAGTTTCTAAGCAACTAACACTAAAAACCACAAAGTAGCTGTATTTCGTCTGTATTTTTTCTTGCAGTATCTGCGGTTTTGTTTTTAACTCTCCCGAGTCTCACAGTCACACTATGTGGCTATTTTGTGAGTGGCGGATCTCCTCGACTTCAGTCCTCATGAGGGGCGGCACCATCTCGTGTTTCAGGTCCCACTTTTACCGTGAAGCACAACCTTTTCTGTCTCAAAGGAAACATTTTGTTTTTCAGCATATGATTTGAATGATCATCGTATGGGATCCAGTCATTTTTTATGCATGATAAATATTCTATCTAGACCAAAAACAAGCTCTTTTGATAGTTCAGGTAGTACTTGGTTTTTTAAAATTTTTTTTATTTATGTATGACAGCAGAATGCATTACAATTCTCATTGCATTAGAGCACAATTCTTCATTTCTCTGGTTGTATACAGAACACATTGACACCAATCCGTGTCTTCATACATATACTTTGGATAAAGATGCCCATCACATTCCACCATCATTGCTGACCCCCTGCCCCCTCCCTGCCCCCCCACCCCTGTCCTGTCTAGAGGCCGTCTGTCCTCCCCTGCTCCCCTCCCTACCCCCCTGTGAATCAGCCTCCTTGTGTCAGAGAACACGTTCGGCAGCGGTGGTTGTTGTGACAGATGATTTTGTGTGAGTAATAGCAACATCCAAAGGTCCCTTTGAGTGGGAAAAAATGATCATGAGCAGAAGAAAAAGGCTTGGAATCCCAGTGCGCACCTCAGCCCGCCCGCCCCGCCGTGTGGTTTTCCCCTGGGGGGCTCCTGCCCCCGGGGACTCCCCTGGGAGGCTCCCTACACCCAGGGGGCCCAAATCAGCCCACCCAGGCACATGTGCGGTCATTGTTTTAAGGGATGGCGTCTCTCTGGGGTGCCCAGGCGGGTCTTGGACTCCCGGGCTCCCGGTAGCTGGGTGCAGGGCCGTGCGGAGGTCCTGGCCAGGAACTGGCTTTGAGTCTTGGAGGGGATCCTGAGTTGTCTTCCCTGTTCTCCCGAGGAGCGGCTCTGGTCCAGGCGGGCGGCCTTCTCCCGTTTCTGCCCCTAGAAAGCAGCTTTGCCCCGTGGCTTGCCCCGTGACTCACCCCGTGGCTCTCCCCGTCTTGCCGCCCCTCCCCCACCCACACTTCGGCATCCTGTGTGGTTTGTCCCCCCAGCAACTGCATGACCAGCCAGACGAAGAAAGTGGTCAGCGGCGTCCTCTTCAGTACGGGCCTCTGGGTGGCCCTCATCGTCACCATGCGCTACTCCCTGAAGGTGCTGCTCTCCTACCACGGCTGGATGTTCGCGGAGCACGGCAAGATGAGCCGAGCCACCAAGATCTGGATGGTGAGAGCACGTGGCCTCAGGGGACCTCAGGGACGCCCCCCCCGGCACATGGCATGCCCCTGCCTGACCCCAGGTTGCCCGTCCCTGCAGGCCGGGGGCAGGCCTCTCACTGCTGACCCCAGCTCCGCCTGCTCCGTGGGGACTTGCTCAGGTTTGGTTCAGGCCCCCGCCCGGGTCTGGGAAGCGTTCCCGACCACCGTGCCGCCGGGCACTCGGGGTTTCCTTAGTGACCCCTGCTGGCCGTGCCCGGACCCAGCATCTCCACAGGTAGCAGCTGAGCTCTGCCTGGACCTCTGTCCAGAGGCAGCCCTTCCACTGTCTGCATGAGCTCAGTTGTCTCGTGTCCTCAGTGGGACTCGTCTTAGGACTTCACAGCCCTCCTCTTTGGGGTTCAGCCTCTGTAGGCCACCACAGGCCCCTGTGTGCCTGTCCTCCTGTTGCTGGGTCCGTGGGCACCAGGCTCTTTGAGCCCAACCTGGGTCTTTGGAGCTGGGTGCTTAGTACAGAACTTGGTTGATCCTCACTGTCTGCAGCGTCCTGAATGGTTTTCTTGAACCTGGTCACAGGGAGAGTCTCTCCAAGTCCTTGGTCCCCTGGAGCTGTCCTTGGTCTCCACGATGTACTAGGAATCAGTGTGTGGGCGCTGCTTGCTCATCTGCCCGGCGGTCGGCACCTGACTGTTCTGTTCCGTCACCATGTGGCGGCCCCAGCCGTGGGCTGGGCCTGCTGCTCGGGCCTCCAGGGGGTCACCTTGGTGCCCACCACCCCCCTGGGCTCCACTTTCCCCAGGACATCGGCTTGGTTCTTTGGCTGCACATTCTCTGATTGCTAGGGAAGCTGGACACCTAGACAGGAGGGAGACGGTGGCCCACGCAGAGTGGCCAGATGATATCTCCTCGAGGGGCTGATCAACGTCCCCTTAGTGTGGCACTTGTGGCTGATTGACATCCCCCAGGTGGCACTTGGGCCAAGCCGAGTCCTGTGGTGCCTCAGCACTGGGGCCACGCCGCCCACGCCCTGGGAGCACCTTTGTTTTTGTCGGCATGAGGTGACCTCCAGCAGGTCCAGGCCCTTCACCAGGGCCCATGGGGAGGGCGTGGGTTTTTCCTCCAATTGAGGGACAAGGGGACTGCATCGTCCCCGCCCCGGGGTTGGCTCCTGGGCCAGGCCAGGGCTGACCTCAGCCCCTGTTCCCAGACCCTGAGCTGCGCCACACCAGGGCTGCAGGGGAAGGCGGGCACAGTGCATGTGGCAGCCCGGCGGGGCTGGGCCCCAGCTGACCCCGTGGGACACGGGCAGCGGCATCTCCATACTGGTCCAGCCTGGCGTTTCTGGGTTTCTGTGGGTGTTCGCCACGGCCAGCGAGGGAGGGCCAGAGCGTGGCCTGGAGGAAAAGCACCCCCTGCAGGCCCTCGCGAACTGTTGGCCATGTCCACGCGGGAACCGGCCTTGGGTCTTCCCCGTAGCCATGTCTTTAAAATGTCACCTTTTCCTTCAGAGCATGGTCAAGATCTTCTCTGGCCGGAAACCCATGCTCTACAGCTTCCAGACGTCTCTGCCTCGCCTGCCTGTCCCAGCCGTGGAGGACACCGTCAGCAGGGTGGGTGTGGCCGGCCGTCCTGGGGTCAGGGGTGCGTCAGGTTCTGAGTCAGGTGGCGTCACCTGCTCTGATTGGCTCGCAGCACTGTGCCCTGTGGGGCCGTTGGCATCGGGTCTGCTGTGAGGTTGAGTCTTGAGATGTTTCAGGGAAGGTTTCACGTTTCATAGAGAAACTACGGGGCGGGGGGGGGGGCGGCTGTTTCCTTCAGCAGCTTCACTGAGATGCAATTTACTTATTTAAAAAGACGTTTTTAGCTGTAGATGGACACGATGCCTTTATTTTATTTATTTATTTTATGGGGTGCTGAGGATGAAACCCAGTGCCTCACGTGTGCCAGGCGAGCGCTCTGCCCCTGCGCCCCGCCACGGCCCGAGATACAGCGTACATCCGTACAGCTTCCCCCGTGCAGTTCCGAGGTTTTGGAGTCTCACGTAACTGTCTCAAACGTAGCATGTGTATGTTGCACGTGTGTGTGTGTGTGTGTGTGTGTGTGTGCACGCACACTTGTGAGACACGAGTCTCTGTCTTCTCCTTCTGGAGTGTGGCTTCGGTGACTTGGTTGTGTTCACCTCTGTCTGTAGCCAAACTCTCTCGTGGTCTCAGATGACCCTAAGCAATGACTCCCGCTGCCCTCCCCCAGCCCTAGTGGCCTCTGTCCCTCTTTCTGCCTCTGCCTCTGCTATTCAGGACATTGCACATAAGTGCCGTCTTACAGGGTGTGCCTTCCTCGGCCTGGCTCAGTCCACTGAGATGTGACTTCTTTCTGTGTCCTGGAGATAGAGCCCAGGGCCTTGCGCACACTAGGCAAGCGCTGCCCCTGCTGCCCCCAGCCCAGCCCAGTGACCTCAGGTCCATCCATGCGTGGCCTGCGGGTGTGTGTTCCTTCTTTGGCTGAAGAGTGTTCCTTGGTGTGGCAGACGGCAGCTCGCCCTCCGTGGACGGTCGTCTGAGCGGTTGCCGCCACTTGGTTGTGGCACATGATTCTGCTGAGTGTCCACGGACAGCCTGTTGTTTTCCGGTTGCTGCTGGCCTGAGGTTATGTCCAGGAGAGGAGGAGTGTCCTCTGCTGATGGAGGGTAGCTCTACATAGACGGCTGCACGGCTTAAACCCTCACCAGCGTCTATGAGGGCTCCGATTTTTCTTGTCTTAAGCTGGAAACTTCTGGGAGTCAGGTTTGGACACTGGTTCAGTGACTTAGTCCCTATTTTCGGCAGGTCCCTTCCCATCTGTGCTCTCCTGAGTCCTCCCCTGTGTGGGGGCTGAGGCCACCCCACCGCAGCACCCTTTGGTGGAGGGGCCCAGGGCTCTGCAGGCCGGCGGTTGCCGAGCCCCCCTGCCCTGCGTGACTCAGGCTCTGCCGCACGGCGCGGTTGCTGTCTCACCAAAGCACTTGGAATAAGCCTCCAGATGGGAGCAGCCGGCCCTTTTCAGAGGCAGGCCCTGCCCTCCAGCGCTCAGCTGGGCCCTGCGTTCCCAAGGCTGTTCTGGCCCCAGTGGGACAGTCGGGAAGTGAGCTGCTCACGTAGGTGCAGGGGGAGTGCCCGAGTGCCCTGCTCCCCGGTGCCCCTCCGTCCAGCGTCTGCTCTGTTAAAGCAGTGCCTGTTGGGTGTCTGTGCGCTGAGACCCTGACCCTGGAGCGTGGCCTGGGCCTGTCACAGTGGAGACAGCGCTGTCCTGTCACCTGCCTGGCTCTCCCCCATCTCACGGGCACCACCCCAGGTCATCATGGCGTAGGTGGAAACAGACCTTTGATGACAGGCCAAGTCATGGACAAGGGACTCTCCTGAGATCTCTGTTCGCCAAGCGGTGACCTTGACGCTGTAGAAGTGACCCTGGTGGACTGGTGGTGATTCAGGATTTGGGGCACTTTTTAAGCTACTGAAGGATGAAAGGGTTTTAAGTGTTTAGTTGTCCTTAACCCCCAGCATCCTTCACCACCGGATTACAGGGTGGGCCACTGTCGGGTGGGACAGTGTCTGTGGGTGCTGAGGAAGCGCTCCTTGGGTGACATCGGGTTAACTTTGGGGGCTGGGGGAAGGTTTTACAGTCTTTTGAACACAGTGTGACTGCTGTAGGCACCGGGGGGAGGGGGGCACCAGGCCTAGATGCCCAAGTGTAACTGACCGATGTTTCCTTCGCTAACCAGTATCTGGAATCCGTGAGGCCTCTCATGAAGGACGGGGACTTCCAGCGCATGACAGCACTTGCCCAAGATTTTGCTGTCAACCTTGGACCAAAATTACAGTGGTACTTGAAGTTGAAATCCTGGTGGGCCACAAATTATGTAAGTATTTATGTACATAATGTTTATTTTCTTTTTCTTTTTTTCTTTTTTGGTACCAAGGATCGAACCCAGGAGTACTTAACCACTGAGCCATCTCTCCAGCTCTTCTTTGTATTTTGTCTGGAGATAGGGTCTCACTGAGTTGCTCAGGGCCTTGCTAAGTTGCTGAGGCTGGCTTTGAACTTGGATCCTCCTACCTTAGCTTCCAGAGCCACTGGGATTATAGGCGTGTGCCACTGTACCCAGCTCCCAGCCCTTTTTATTTTAAGACAGGATCTAATTTGCTTAGCGTCTCATTAAGTTGCTGAGGTTGGCCTCAACCTTGCGATCCTCCTACCTCAGCCTCCTGGGTTGCTGGGTTTACTGGTGTGTGCCACCACACCTGGCAACATAACATTAACTTGATGAAGTTTTTCCATATGAAAATACAGATTTAGGGGCCAGGGGTGACAGAGTTGAAGTCACAGTATAGACTAACCGGGCTCACCCCGGAGGACCTGAGCGCAGATGTGGTGATGGTTTGGCCTCAGAGCAGGTGTGTGGAGGAGGGACGGAGCTGTTCCTCCTGCAGCATCGGGGCGCGCTGCCCGGCCACCTGCTCCTCCCCCCTGGTGGGGTTCCTTTGACCCCTGGAGCTTCTCCTCGCAGCCCTCGGGTCAGGGCTGGGAGGCGGCTGGGTCCCCCCAGCTCCCGGTCCATTGGCGTCTGCTCCAGGGTGGCGTCTTGGCAGTCTGCGCCAGGACCCGCTGAGCTTCCTCGTAGATGGGGAGGCCAGGGGAGACATTTGGGGATGAAGCAGGGGGCACAGCCCAGGCTTTGAGGACCACTCATGTGCAAGAGGAGGTGTCAGAAGTGACCCAGGAGGAGCAGGGGACGGTGCCAGTCAGGCGTTGTGGCTGGGTGGGCCACTGTCGGGTGGGACAGTGTCTGTGGGTGCTGAGGAAGCGCTCCTTGGGTGACATCGGGTCGTTAATTTTAGAGAACAAGATAACGCACAGGCCTCTAGTCCAGGGCCGTGGCTTTGACCGGTGCCAAGTCAGAACCAGGGAGGGAACCTAGACTGCGCCACGTCCCCAGCCCTTTCCTTTCTGTTTTGAGACAGGGTCTCGCTCAGTTGCTGGGGGCCTTGCTAAGCTGCCCAGGCTGGCCTTGAATCCTCCTGCCTCAGCCTCCCAACCTGCCGGGCTCTGGGCGTGAGCTCTGCACTTGGCGAGATGCGGGCTCTTCCGGGATACCCGGGGAGGGGGAAGCCATCTGTGGGGCAGTTTGGGATCTTATCTCCTGGTGCTGGGTGGGATGCAGCGTCTCTGCCTGGACAGTGCTGGCTACTCAGAGCAGGTCAGCAGGCCGTTGCCACTTGTGTTTTCACATCTGAGAGATGGAGGTGACCCACCTCCTGGCTGGGTCTCAACTTGAGACAGTGCGGTTCCCACTGTCCTGCCGTCTCTTGGTTTAGGGGCTCCACGCTCTGGAGTGGCCCCGGGAGACATTGAAGTCTGCCAGCGAGCACCATGGGCGTCCAGGGCCGTGGCTCCTGCTCAGCCTGTGGCTGTCCCTGTTTTATTGCCAGGTGAGCGACTGGTGGGAGGAGTATATTTACCTGCGAGGACGGGGACCGCTGATGGTGAACAGCAACTACTACGCCATGGTGAGTCCGCCAGCCGGCTGCCGTCCATGGGGTTGTGGGGCAGCATGCGTCCTGCACAGGTGACCTCGTCAGGGCTCTGCTGGGTGCTGGGTGAGCTCAGGAGCTGCACCCCTGCTCCTGTTTCCCCCACCCAAGGCTTCACCCCCTGGGGACCCCAGGCCTGCTTTCCACCCCGAGGACCACGTGAGCATCCGTTTGTATGGGAGGTTGCTCAAGGTGCTGAGCTGCTGCAGAGAAGTCTGGATTGCAAATACAGGCTTCCCGCGAGCAGGACTTCCGTGCCCCGTACCAGTGCCGCTGTTGCATAACTCAGCTCGATGACATCTGCCTCACTCGCCTTCCGGGCTCATGTCCCTGCCTGCACCTGGCCTCAGCCCGTGGCTTGGCTGAGAGCTTGCACCAGGTGCTGACCTGGGCCCTCTTCCGAGCGAAGGCAGCTGCTGAGGAGCCGGGGCCGAGCTTTCCTGCCGCAGCCTTTGCCTGTGGACGTGAGGAGGACTGTCCCAGGGCCCCTTGGTTTGGCTCCAGGCCTCTGTTCGGTGACCGGCTGCACGTTCCTCCTCCTTCCCTTTCTGTTCTTCGCTTCCTTTATTTCCTCCCTCTCTTCCTTATCGCTGTCTCTGTCATTTGCTTTTTCTTTTCATTTGTTTCTTTTGAAACGTTTCCTTTCTCTCCTTTTCCTGACTGAGGAGCAGAAGTGCCGGCGGAGCCTCGTGCTCTCTCCCCAGTCTCCCCCACGCGGGCTTCCTGCAGTGCCAGGCCGCGCTCAGCAGTGCCCAGCTGGTCCTCTGCCCTTCCATCTGTGGAGAAGGGAGTCCGCCTCGCAGGCGAGCTGGCCACGCCCTAGACATGACCCTTCCAACCTCGGGTTCCTTCTCCTTCGGGGAAACTTCCCGATTGTCTGGCTGCTCCTGGCTGAGTCAGCTGGGCTCTGCTTTTCTTCCTGTGCATTCCGCAAGGACATAGGGACAAAATAATGCGTCCAGGGGTGCTCAGGGGCTCGTGAGCAAAATAAAGCCGGCCAGAGCAGGCGGTGCCACCGTGAGTCCCAGGTGGAGCAGGTGTGGTTGGGCCCTCGAGGCCGAGGTGGAGCTGACCCTCTCTTTGCCGTCGCCTCCCCCTCAGGAGATGGTGTACTTCACCCCGACTCACATCCAGGCCGCGAGAGCGGGCAACACCATCCACGCCATCCTGCTGTACCGCCGCAAGCTGGACCGGGAGGAGATCAAGCCGGTGAGTGGACCGACTGCCTCAGGAAGGTCCCCTGGCAGGGCTGGGGCTGGGCTCAGAGGCAGGGCGCTTCCCTGGCGTGTGTGAGGCACTGGATCTGGCCCTCAGCATAAAAAGGAATGAGTGAGTGAGTGAATGAATGGTGTCACGTCCATCCACAACTAAGAAGGGAAAAAGGCCCTTAGCCGAGCACAGCAGCACACATCTGTGACACCACGACTCAGGAGGCTGAGGCAGGATGACCACAAGGTCCCGGTCAGTCTGGGCAACTTGGTGAGACCCTGTCTCAAATTTCACAAAGGGCCCGGGCTGGGCACTGTAGTGTGCCACTGTGCTCCCAGTGGCTGGGGAGACTGAGATAGGAGGATGATGAGTTCAGGGCCAGCCTCAGCAGCTCAGCGAGACTCTGTCTCCAAATGAAATATAGAAGACAATCTGGGGGCGCGGCTCGGCGGTAAAGCACCTCTGGTTCCATCCCAGTGCAGACCATAGCAGTGAACACACAAAACGAAGGGTCCCGGCCCGTTGGGCATGTTTCGAGGGCAGGGTCTGGCGAGTCCCTTGCACCCCTGCACCATCACCACGGTCGGACAGAGTCTGCACGTCACCGGCAGTGCCCCCTGCTCCTTCCTGACCTGCTCTCCGTCCTTCCGATTCATTATGGTCACCAGGGCTCTGTGCGGAGGGAGAGGAGGTCTGCACTCCTTTTATCTGTCTTTTTTCGCCCTCGTGGGGTCGATATCTGGGGGCTTCTCTCTTGGACGCCCTGAGAGGCTCCATCTCTCGTACCTGAGTGCTGGGTTTTGCCCTGTTGGCTTCTGAAGGGACTGACGCTGCGCGAGCTGCTCAGGAGAGACCGTGTCCTCCCTAGATGTCCTTTGGCTTGAGTGTCAGAGTGGACGGACGGGTTTGGATGTGTTATTGCGAGGTAGCCGCAGGAGGTTGTGCCCCGGCCTGTGCAGGATGCCCCCTGCGGCCCCCGCCCCGGGGACGACGGGAAGACACTGGGCGAACCCAGGGTGGACCCAGAACACGGCCCTGGTCACCTGTGTGGTCTCGACAGGCTCCTTTAAAACCTCCTGTGGCATGTTTGCTTGTTTGTTTGAAAAACGCTTTTGTTGCAGATCCGTCTCCTGGGCTCCACGGTCCCCCTGTGCTCTGCGCAGTGGGAGCGGTTGTTCAACACTGCCCGGATCCCCGGGGAGGAGACAGGTGAGTGGGGCCTGCCAGCTCCCTTTGGGAACCAGAAGTTGCCACCTCTGGCTTGGATTAGGAGAGGGCCAGGAGGAGGGCCAGGGCCCCACCGGGGGGCAGGGCCTTTCCCGAGAGTTGGGCCTCGCAGTCCGCGAGGCGGGGCAGTGGGCCTGCTCCCAGGTTCTGGTCTCTGGCGAGGGCCGTCTCCTCAAGCGCCATTTCTAGGTCTTCCTTGGGCTTCCTCGGGCCCCGCTGCAGGTGTGTGTGGGGCTTGTTGCTGTGTGGATTGTGCTGCTGGGGAGCTGCACCGCGGGTGGGCATCTACCACCAGCTGCTGGGTAGCGCGGAATCTTCTGTCCCCGACAGGACGCCTTGATTGTGACGGGGAGGGTCAGCCGCCTGGGCAGTGCTCACACTGTGCTGTGTGGGAGACTCCATTCCCCAGCCATGCAGGTGGGGAGGTGCAGGTGGGGGGACATGGGTGCCCGAGGAGCAGGCCCGTGAGACCCCAGCAGGCTATCGTCCTGCCCGAGCCTCACAACAGCCCGTGTGCGTGCAAGCTCTGAGTGCCCGGCCACCCAGGGCTGGTGTGCCCTGGGTGCCACGGGGCCTTAGTTTCCCTGTACAAAGCTGAGCCACTCACACTCCCCGGGGCGGTGTGCAATCTCCAGGAGGAGGGGTCGCGTGCATGGCTTTTGTGCAAAGGGACAGAGCCGGGTGGGTTTTGGTATCAGCAGGGGTCTGGGCCAGCCCTCTCGATACCCAGGCTCGACTGTTGCAGCTTACCTTAGGCCCCTTCATTCTGGGTTTTTTCCCCCTTCAGTAACTTTTTAGGTGAAGAATGGAATTTTCACCAAAATGTAGAAAGAAGACAAATCACTATTGACACCGTGCCAGACTCACTGTTGACATTTTCGGGGTTTTTGGTGCTGGGGAGCCAACCCAGGGCCTCCCCCGTGCCGGGTGGGTGCTCTGCCCCAAGCTGCCTCCCAGCCCCTCATGGTTGACAGTTTGGGGAACTTTGTGAGGACCCAGGACATCGCAGGTCCCTCGCGCTCTCTCTCCCACCCGCGGACTGCTGCGATCCGTGCCTTCCTCTGGGAGTGGCTTGCCCAGCCCGCAGGGAGGGTCCCTGGGAATGGACCTGCTGGGCTGGACGGCGGGCGTCTCCAGCCTCATTGGCGTTGACAGGTTGCCCTCCCAGCGGTTTTGCCCACGTCCCCCGCAGGCTCGGATCCTCTCGTCCTTCTCCTGCCGACACCAGGCTCCAGGGAGAGCAGCTGGCCGTGCTGACTGCTCGCTTCTTCCTCCGAGCTCTGTGCGCGGCGGGGGCACTAGGGATCGAACCCAGGGCATTTACCACTGAGCTGCACCCCAGCCTCCAGAACTTTTTATTTATTGTGAGGCAGGGTCTTGCTAAGAGGTTGGCCCTGATCCTCCTTCCTCAGCCTCCGAGTCTCTGGGATCACAGGCATGCACCCCCCCACCAGCCCTTGGTCGTTTTTATTCCTGTGTCTCATGCACTTTAAAAAGAAAAAAAAAAAGAATGGCAGAGGCTGGGGTTGTGGCTCAGGGGTAGAGCGCTCACCCAGCACGTGCGAGGCCCTGGGTTCCATCCTCAGCACCACATAAAAATAAATAAGTAAAATAAAGATATCGTGCCCAACTACACCTAAAAAACAGATATTAAAAAAGAATGGGTGGCATGTCTCACTCTTCGTGCCAAGTGGGGGTCTTGGCATAACGTGCAGCCACTTGGGGAAGCCGATGCACCGTCCCCGTCCCCAGTCACCTCTTCTTTCTAGAGCACTAGGTCTCCATCTTTCATAGTGAGTACGTTAGTATTAAAACTTGGGTGACACTGGTTCATGGGTCCCTGCTCTGGGACTCCTGTCTCTAGGGGCCCTTCTCTCCTCCTTCACAAGCATCTGTCTTTGCTGTGTTTATCTGTGGCTCTCCAGGTGCCTGGATTCGGCTCCCACGTGTGGTGTGAGCTGTGGCTCCGACTTTGCTCTCCACGTGGCTGGCCGCGGTCAGGCCTCACGTGGGGAGGGCAGCGCCCACAGCGGTGCTGCCTCGGGCGTGTGTGCGGCTGACTCTGGGCCTCGTTCAGTCTTTCCTCCTTCCTTCCCTAGCGGTCTTGTCCAGACGTCAGCCTGCCGCTGCCCGCGGCTGTCTTGTTGGAATGGCCTTGGAAGGTGGAATGGGGTGGCGGAGAGTCGCCCCTACCCCGTCTGCCCACCTGCCGCAGTCCTGGTTTCCTCCTCTGTCTGGGTCTTTTTTTAAAAATGGTTTCGTAAACTCTTGTGCTTTCTCCTGTGGGGTCCTGCGTGTCTTTGGCTGGAGTTGCTCCTGGGTTCCTTGTTCTGTTTTGTGGGGCACAGGATTGAACCCCAGGGATACTTAACCACTAAGCCACATCCCCAGCCTTTTTTTTTTTTTTTTTTTTTTTAGTATGTATGAGAGACAGGGTCTCCCTGAGTTGCTTAGGGTCCCACTAAGTTGCTGAGGCTGGCTCGAAACTCACGATCCTCCTGCCTCAGCCTCCCGAGCTGCTGGGATTCCAGGCTGCCCCACCGCGCCTGGCAAGGTTCCTCGTTCTGTTCCTTTTGAGTATATTTTCGAACTGTTGCTCCTGCCTGCTGTGTTCTGGGGTTGCCATTACAGATACCACAGAGGTGGCGGCTGAAACTACACAAATTTGTCCTCAGCCGGCTGGAGCCAGGATCCCGTGCCGCAGGCCGGTTCCTCCCAAGGCCTCTCCAGGGCTGGCAAATGGCGGCCTCTCCCTGTGCCCTCTCACGGTCCCTGTGTGTCTTACAGGGACCCCATTCCCATTGGCTTGGGGTCACTGTGGTGGCCTCGTTGTACCTTCATCGCCTCTTTAAAGCAGCTGTCTCCCAGGCCGTCCAGTCTGAGACCTTGGCGGCCTGGCGGCAGCCGAGGAAACAAATGTAGGGTCCTGGACGGAGCTCCCGCCTGGCAGGAGCCTTGCTCCTTTGGACCGCGGCAGGCAGTTGGCTTGGGCTTCTTCGTGGCCGACCGTAGCTGCAGACGGCAGGGTTTCCGTCCCCTCCCGGACCTTCTCTTCTCTTGGTGTTTCGCTGCCCCTGCGGGTCTCGGGTGGACCTGGACAGCTGCGGTGCCGCGTGTCCTGTCTCTGCTGCGAGGGGTCTGCTCCCTGTAGCTGGTGGAAACCCTTCGGCCAGTTCAGGGGGCTTCCCTGTCCCTGGTGCCAGAAACCCCTTCAGAACGTGCCCGTGGGGCAGGTGCTGGGGCTCTCTCCAGACTCTGATGTCCCTTCCTGGGGGGCCCTGGCCATGTCTCAGGTGAGGTTGGCCACCTCTCCTGGCACTTGCCCTGTTGTTGATGGCGGGTTCACCCCGTCCTCCCCGCCAGTCCCTGTGGCCCCTCAGCTGTGACCATGTGTCCCCCTGAGCGGGCCCTGAGTGGGCTTGAGGCCCAGCCACAGAAGGACGAAGTACGCGGCTTTGGGGACGCGTCACTGCGCTCCTGGATGAGGAAGCTGAGCCTGGGGAGGCCGGGCAGTTTGCCTAGAGCCACACCCCAGCGGGGTGCCAGGCTCTGGGTGTCCCCTGCTCGAGGCTTGCAGAAGCCACCGCCTGGGCTCCGTCACCTGGGAGGAGCCGTGCAGCCGGGCACCGCTGGCGGGGTCGGGTGGCGCAGCTGCTGCCCTGACCCGTACTCCGGTCCCCCCGTCCCGTGCCCGTCCAGACACCATCCAGCACGTCAAGGACAGCAGGCACATCGTGGTGTACCACCGCGGCCGCTACTTCAAGGTCTGGCTCTACCACAGCGGGAGGCTGCTGACGCCCCGGGAGCTGGAGCAGCAGATGCAGAGGGTCCTGGACGACCCGTCAGAGCCGCAGCCCGGGGAGGCCAAGCTGGCCGCGCTCACCGCGGCGGACAGGTGTGTGGCCCTCGCGCTGCCCCGTGCTCTTCCTCACCCGGGTCTGCTCCGTGGGGGCTGTGGTGGCACCTTAGTGGGACCGAGCCGTAGTGGCTCTGCCTTGCTCCATGGTGGCAGGCTCCACTCCCAGCTGGTGGCCACGGGCGCAGCTGGACTCTGTAGGGTCTTCTGCTTCCAGAATTTACTTAGGATGTTTCCCGGGGAGGGTGGGGGGGGCCGGGCAGCGCGGCATGTGTGTGCCCTGCCAGACATGAGGCTTGGGTCAGCCTGCGCCGGGCCTGTTCCGTGGACATTCAGTGCGTCAGCATCACGTGCCAGGCTCGTGCCCTGCCCTGGAAGCCACACAGGGGGACGGGGAGCTGCCGGGTTTCTGTTCTCACGACTAAAAGGCTCAGGGGTCACTCCAGTTGAACTGGGCTGACTGGGCTGCACGAAATAACCACACAAGAGGCACAAATACCTTTTTCTTTGGGGTCGCTGTGACGGCTCCTCTGACCTTAAGGGTCCGCAGGAACAGAGAGAGAGAGAGAGCGAGAGCAGCGCTGACCCCTTTTATTGAGGAGAAGCTATTCAAATGAGGCAAGGGGTCAGGTTTCAGGGGGCTGAGTCTATCTTCATGATGTCCACTGTCAGCAGGTTGACTGACACCTGGGTAGGCCACACCCAAGGGCACAGTAAGAGGAGGGGACACACACAAGGCACTTCCATGGAAGGTTCTACCCTAAACAGGGCAAGGGTTATGAAGGAGCAGGTGAGCGTAGCTTCACCCACGGGGCTGTAGCAAGACACACCCATGCAGGGGACACCGACCCTCGGACCCAAGAAGGTGGGGAAAGCTCTGCCACATTTCTGTGACTGAGCACCTCAGCACCCAGCCGGGGAGTGTGACTCAGTCACTTACAAGGTTGGTCTCCCCACAGTGAGCTCCTTCCAGCACACGGGGCAGCTCTGCGGAGACAGCCAGGAAGGTCCCGGACAGACATCTCATGCAAGGGCCGTCACCAAGCTGCTGCAGGCACAGCTGTTCCCAACCCTATTTAATTGTCACCACAGAGTACCCTGGGCCAAGTGTCGCCAGGACTATTTTGGACGTGGGAAAAACAAGCAGTCTCTGGACACTGTGGAGAAAGCCGCGTTCTTCGTGACCTTGGACGATACTGAGCAGGGGTACAGGCAGGAGGACCCGGAGGCGTCCCTGGACAGCTACGCCAAGTCCCTTCTGCACGGCAAGTGCTTCGACAGGTACCGTCCTTCCCTCCCAGATCGGCGCCCCCCCCCCCCCCCCCGTGTGGGCTCCCCCCCCCCCCCCCCCCCGGGGTCCACCTTGGAGCAGCGCGGCTCAGTCTCTGCCCTCCACCTCAGGGAGCTCACAGCCTGAGCCTGGCAGGTCCAGACCCCCTCACCAGGCCCCAGGCCTTCCTGGGGGTGCTGGTGAGGGGTAGTGGTCGCCCATTCCCTGGCCTGGAGCAGAAGGGGTGGACGGCACAGGGTGGGGCGGACCTGGGAGTCAGCTTCGGCCTGACCTGCGGGTTGCAGGACCTTTGCGAGGCTGCTGCCCTCTGGGTCCTCCACTCCTTCTCTGAGAAGTGAGGCCCACCAGCTCTGGCTGAGGGGGACCCCCGTCTCCCCACTGGCCTGCTGTGGTCACCAGGACACATGAGCACGTGTCCTCAGCCTGGTGCGGGGAGCCACGGGCGCCTTGGTCCTGCTGGTGCCTTACCCTACTCCCCTGGAGCTGTCTGAGGGGTGGGGACAGAGCCGCTGGCTGTCCAGAGGGAAGCAGCTTGCAGGTCTGGGTCACCGCTGTCACGTGGACATGAAGTCCATGGTCACATGTGGGTCCCACAGGTGGTTTGACAAGTCCATCACGTTTATCGTCTTCAAGAATGGCAAGATGGGCATCAACGCGGAGCACTCCTGGGCGGATGCACCCATCGTGGGCCACCTGTGGGAGGTGAGTGCTGGCAGCTGTCGCACAGACAGGCGCAGGTGACCAGGCCGCCTGGGAGAACCCCCAGCCCACGAGCTTGGTCCCTGGGTCTGCTCCTGCAGCAGGAGCCCGGAGTCAGTAGAGTGCCTCTCCCTGTGGGGTCAAGCAATGGCCCTGGGCCACCGGGCAGAACCCGGTCCAGACTGCAGCTAGGCTCTGAAATGGTGACCTCTCCTAGTTTTAGGCAAAACAGAAGCAAGCGTACTAAATTTTGTTTATGAAAAGGCGGTTTTGCCCAGCACAGTGGTGCACACCTGTATCTCAGGCACTCAGGAGGCTGAGGCAAAAGGATCTCAAGTTCAAAGTCAGCCCCAACAAGTAAGGGAGACACTGTCTCAAAATAAAAAATAAGTGGGGCGGGGGATGTGGCTCAGTGGTTAAGTGCCCCTGGACCCCCCCCCACCCCAAAAAGGCAGCTTGCATATTATTGAAAAGTATCATTTTCATTCTTAAAATTACCAGGTTTCTTTTTAATACTTTTTTTTTTTAAGAGAGAGAGAGGGAGAGAGAGAATTTTAGTATTTATTTTTTAGTTTTCGGCGGACACAACATCTTTGTTTGTATGTGGTGCTGAGGATCGAACCCGGGCCGCACGCATGCCAGGCGAGCGCGCTACTGCTTGAGCCACATCCCCAGCCCAACCAGGTTGTTTTAAAGCCACCAAACCCCTGCCATCCTTTCCCTGAGCCCAGCATTTAAACACAGTGTGGGCTGGGGTGCAGCTCAGTGCAGCTCAGCGTGTGCTCAGCTGCTCAGGGCCCTATCCCTAGCCCTGAAAAAGAAAAGTGTAAATACACAGGGCTTAAAAACTGGTTATTGCTCTCCGACTGTTCAAACTGCTTCGTGTTTGGCATGAAAGAGCCAGGGGGAGGTTGTTGCCTTAACTCACTGCCAGGCTCTGGCTCAGAGAAGCGCTGCACTCGGGACCCCGCCACAGTAGCTTTGCACGGAGGGGACAGTGCTCACCTGTTGTCATGAGTTGGGGTGACGTCCACAGCAGGCAGCCCCTTGGAGGTCCGCGTGGACAGAGAGGCCGTCTTTCTGCATCCTGTATCCCCTGCTCCTGTGGCAAACCACGTGGAATTAAGGGACCTTGCAGGCACAGCCGTGGGGGTCTCAACTGGCCGCCCAGAGGCCAGCTCCTGGTCTACCCCAAACGTGTGTGAACCGCAGACCGCGTGGCAGACTCGCCAGGGCACCCGCGTGCTGCGGGTGAGCGTCCTTTACCCACAGTGCTTGAGACCTCAAGCGTTTCACGGTCAGTGTTCCGGGATTTGGAATGTTTGCATAGACCTTTCGGGTGGAGCGTCCCTGACCTGAAAGTAGGAGATCCGAGATGCTCTGGACCCGGGACTTGCTGACCGCCCACAAGCTCTGGTCTTAGAGGCTGGTGGGTGGGCTTCTCAGGGAGGCTGCACCGATGCCCGCCCTTCTGCCCTCCCGTCTGTGAAGAGGCTTCGGGTCCCAGTCCTTTTTCCAGATGGTGCCTGTTGGTTTCCTCGTGTGGAGCTCACAGCCCTGGAACCGTGCTTTGTCCCACCCTCCTGGGGGCAGGGGTCTTCCCTGGGGCCTCAGCCCACCCCTCCCCCGGAGAACCTCACCCTTGCCTAATCTGGGCCACCTGTCCTGCTTCCCTTCACCTCTCCGCTGACCTCTGAGCAGCCGCCCCACGGGTGGTTTTCAGCATGGGAGAAGCAAGGCGTTCCAGCTTCTCCGCAGCGTGTGGCCCCAGGACCCTGACACCTGGGGGAAAGCAGCCAGGCCCCTGCAGAGGCCCACTAAAGCCCAGGGCCTGTCAGCTGAAAATGCAGCAGGCGCCCCTGGACACGGCGGCAGAGGCCCACCCCAAGTCCACGCACAGCGCTCATGGTGCAGCCTGCTGGGTCCTGCTCCAGGGGCCTCAGAGGACCCTGAGCGCAGGAGCTGCTGTTGAGTAGGGAAGCTGCACCCCAGGCAGCCTGGCTCACTCGGGGCACGGTCATCAGGGAGGGAATCCTGCAGGATATCTGTGAGGTCAGGTTGATTTTTCTAGGCATTCTGAGTAAGGTCAGGATGAAGAGGTCCAGTCTCAGACAGGCCGACTACAAGTGGTGTTTAGCTGTTACTGTCCGGCTGACAGAAGGGCCAGGGGCCGGGGCTCTCAGTGTGAAGGCCTGGTGCTGCATTCAGGTGGGGCTGACCCAAGCATGCAGTGGCCATCGGCAACAGGTCTGGCGGAGGTAGCCCCTGTCTGCTCCTGGTGCATTTCTTGTGGTGAGGGTGGGGGAGGTTGGGGAGCCCAGGTGCAGCCCAGCTTGGGCTGAGCAACCTGCCTCTGGGCTTCTCAGGGCTGCAGGAGCCCCAGCATGCGTACAGGTGGCTCCCTCCCTTCCCTTCCCACCACCTCACCTGGCGGACCACCGACTCTAGAAGGCAAGTTCCCTGAGCACAGAATTCTCTTCAAAATGATTCACTATTATTATTCGATTCCAGGATTGAACCCAGGGTGCTTAACCAGAGAGCCACACCCCCACCCCTTTTTTGTATTTATTTAGACTCGGGATCTCTCTTTAGGACCTCTCTAAATCGCTGAGGCTGGCTTTGAACTTGTGGTCCTCCTGCCTCAGCCTCCAGGCTTCTGGGATTACAGGCATGTCCACTGCACCTGGCACTTTTGTTATTTATTTTATTTTCTATGGACACAGTACCTTTATTTTATTTATTTTTATGTGGCGCTGAGGATCAGAACCCAGTGCCTCACACGTGCTGGACAAGCGCCCCATCACTGAGCCCCAGCCCCAGCCCTCTTTTGGTCACTTTTAAATTTATATATAACACATAACCGTAAACCCACCCTTTTTGAGTTCACAGGTCAGTGGTTTCTGGAACATTCACCAAGTGTTGAATTCCAGACATTGTTATCCTCCCCCAAAGCCTCCTCACCCCTCTCCCCAGACCCCAGTAACCCTGATGGCCCTGTTTGGGGATGTGCCCATTCTGGGCACCACGTGGACCTCGGTGTCCAGCCTTCCCTCAATGTGACGTTGTCCAGGTCACCCAGGTCACGGCGTGTATGGGGAGCTGTTCCTCTTGGTGGCTGCATAGAACTCCACGGTGCCACCAGGGCGCCTCTGTGTGCCCCGTGGGAGGGCGCGTGTCTGTGCACGGGGGCTCTTGCGGGCAGTGCTGCTGGGAGCGCCCTCATCTCTGAGCCTGGGCCCAGGAGTGCAGCTGCGGGTCATGTGCTGCGCTGCGTTCCTCAAGGACGGGTGGACGTTGCCGCCATGCCGGCCGTGTGGTGCGCAGTGTGCCCTGAGGAGCTGCCGCCTGGAGTTGCCCTGACACTCTGCCTGTGTCTGGTGGCGGCTCAGAGGAGCTGGACATGGAGGACGCACTCACTTCCCAGGCCCAGTTTCCTGCTGTGCACACGTGGGTGTGGCGGTCACCACAGCAGGTGGACAAAAGTGGTTGAGGGGAGGACGATGACCGCAGAGGCCCTACCTGGAGCCTGGACTAGCAAGAGGCTCAAGTGGCTTGGGGTTTGCTCTGCTGTGACCTGTGTGACCTTGACCAGCTGTGGACCCCCGGCCCCTTCCTGGCCTCCAGACGAGGGAGGGGACGCACCTCTCTGAGCCCTGGGCATGCACTGACTGGCTCTAAGAGGGACAGGGTTTGTTCCCCTCGGAGCCGTGCAGTTGGTGGGACTGCAGCCAGTGACCCCCGAGTTGGTCGAGGCACGTGGGGTCTCCCTGGCTCTGGTGCGCGGCTCCTGAAACCCCGCGTCTCAGGTGACCCTGTCGGTGTGCTCGTGGGTTGGCAGAGGCTGGCAGCCCTCAGGAGGCTTCAGGTGGCTGGCCACAGCAGAGACAGGGCAGGACCGGGGGCTGGGCTTCTGGTGCCACCTAGCCTCCCGCAGGGGAGAGGGACTGGAGGCCATGTTGGTCACCAGCAAAATCCCAGAAGGACAGGGCTCGGGAGCTCCTGGGCAGAGGCCACGAGGAGACGCCAGGTGGGGAGCGCCTAGGGAGGGCACAGAGCCCGCACCCGTCCCAGCCCCTGCCCTGCGCCGTGCTCCTGGCTGCCCGAGTCACAGGCTTGAGAGCGAGCCTACGGCGTGGGTGGGTGTCGCCCCGAGGCTGGGACCTGCGCTGCAGACCAGTGAGACCCAGGACCATGGGGACCCCGTTCATAGCCAGTCAGAGGCACGGGCACAACCCAGAGCTTGCAGCGGGCACCCAAAGGGATGGATCCTCGGCAGTGGTGCCGGGACCGACTGAGGACACCCGGCCGGTGGTCACTGCAGAGGGCACTGTGTGGCCCGGGTCGGGGCCTGGGACTGAGTGCTGAGCGGGGATGGGGGGGGCGGAGGCTGGGTCTCCACCCTCCAGCGCCTGCTTCCTCCTCACAGTACGTCATGGCCACCGACTGCTTCCAGCTGGGGTACACGGAGGACGGTCACTGCAAAGGGGACCCCAACCCCAGCATCCCCTGCCCCACCAGGCTGCAGTGGGACATCCCGGACGCGGTAAGTCAGGGTGTCACTGCCGCGGCCTGGGCTGGGAGGTGGGCAGACGCAGGCCCTGGGTGCTCCTGACTCCGGGGAGCTGACCAGGGCCCGGGGCTGCCACGGGAGGTGTCCCTCTTCATTTGAAGCTTTCTGGAGAAATTCCAGCTCTGACTTAACTGGGTGTCTGTAACCTGTGGGCAACAAAGAATAAAAACCCAACCAAACCCAGAGCTGACATATTCTAGATGGGAAGGAGTTTTAGGTTGGAAAGCGCCGTCCAGACTCTCGTGGTCCAGGAAGGAACCAGGGCCCAGAAGCACTTGGCCACCGTGGAGTCTCCAAGCCCCGGGGTGGTGTGAGGTGGTGCACAGGTGTGGCCTCTGGCAGCCCCTGGGCTGGGAGCCGATCAGGCCACTTTTCATTCATTGCAAAAAAACATTTTTAAATAGTCTTTATTTTTTTTAATAATTATTTTCAAGTTATACGTGACGCAATGTCTTTTTTTGCTTTATGAGGTGCTAGGGATCGAACCCAGTGCCTCATGCGTGCTAGACACGCGCTCTACCTCTGAGCCTCGACCCCAGCCCTAGTCTTTATGTTTCTAGAGCTGTTTTAGGGTCACAGCAAAATCAAGAGGAAGAGACGGGTTCCCGCGCCCCTCCCACAGCCCCACACCCTCCCTCCACCAGCACATGTCCATCCCTGGAGCCCGCCATTCACCCCCAGGGCCCCTTGGTGTCATATCAGGGTCACTCAGTGACACACTGGGTCCCTCTCGCTGTCACACCAGGGTGACTCTTGCTATTGCGCCTGCCCTGTACCCACCATCTGAGCCCCACCTGGTTAGAGTGACTGCCTGGCCATCCCCTGGCCCCCCGTCCGTCCCTCCTCCCAGCCCCAGTAGCTCCAGTCCTTTCCGGGGGTCCTGTGGTTGGGTCATGCTGATGGCAGCCCTTCCAACTGGGTGGCTTTTGCTGTGGCATAGCCCTTGAGCCTCCTGCTCCTTGTTCCCCTGTGTGACAGTGCGTTCTCTTCAGTGCTGCGTGATGTTCCCTTGCACGGCCGTTCACTTATGTCCTGGGTTGCTCCATTGCCACCACACGCCAACATTGGGCTGTGTAACACAAAGCCCGGACTAAGGTGCCCGATGGGGTCTCGCTGGGCTCCCGGAGCCCAGACCCACCTGTGTGCCCAGACCCCACCCGGCTGCAGTCCCCACTGCTCTTGGGGTGGGCCCAGGGCCCTGGGTTGCTGCCCTGTGGGGGCTTCTGGGTCATTTATCCAGAGAAGCTGCTAGAAAACGGTCCCAACCTTCCGGGGACACCCATGGCCTGGCGGAGGCTCCCGGGACCTGGTGTGTCCCTCTGCGTCCCGCTGAGGCAGTGGTCTTCTCCCCTCCCTGCAGTGTCAGGAGGTGATAGAGACGTCCCTGAACAGCGCGAATCTTCTGGCAAACGATGTGGACATCTGCTCCTTCCCGTTCGACGCCTTTGGTAAAGGGATGATCAAGAAATGCCGGACGAGCCCCGACGCCTTCATCCAGCTGGCCCTGCAGCTGGCGCACTACAAGGTAGGCCAGGCCGAGCTGTGCCCGGCGCCCCGGGCTCCTTCCCCAAGGCAGGAAGCTGCCGCTGGCACCAGAGGCACAGCCTTCTGGGCTGGTGTGACCATGGCGCCCGGAGCGTGTCCACTGGGCCCTGGGGGTGAGTTCAGCAGACCCCTCTCGACAGTCGCGGGTCCTGCGTGGAGACAGGCGCTGGGGAGATGAGCAGAGGGGAGCCTGTCACTCCACGAGGACAGAGCTGACAGGCCCTGGAGACACAGGGTGCACCCCTTCCCCTCTGGCCTCTGACAGCCCCTTCCACAGCAGGGACCCAGCGGCCACTGGAGCACTGTGGCCGGGCCCCGCGTGCACATGCTGGCTCCGCGTGGCAGGTGCAGCCGGTGCAGGGACAGAGTGGACTCTGCCCTTTGGGGGGAGGGCTCCAGAATGGGGCCCTCCAGGTCGCCGTGGAGCTCGGGTGGGCCCTGCTTTAACTGAGCCCTTTATGGTGAACTGTGAGTCACGTCGACGGTGTGTGGTGTCCCTATGGGACAGCTGACTTTTGAGTTGGCTCTGTGCCCTCCACTGGCCTGAGAGCATCATAGGCCCCTGGGGTCTCCCACTGGTGGCCTTCGCACAGGTGAGGAAACGAGGTGCAGAGAGGTTGGGGACATGTCAGTGTGACACTGTGGCAGGGGACAGCCAGCAGCGGCTCGCACATCCAGGCCTAGAAGCTCGACTTCTACAGCTAAAGTGAAGGAGATGACTGCCTGCCGGAGAGTAGACGAGGCACCCCCAGAGGTGACCAGCTGTGACAGGGCCACGGCTGGCTTAGCCGATGCTCACCTTCTGGATAAAGCCCATCGCGCTCCTGAAGCGTAGGCTGGGCACGGCTTGGCAGCGGAGCGGAGGGCACAGGGCCCTGGCTGCAGCCTCACGCTGCTCAGGATAAAGCAACCACGGAGCTTGATTTTTCCAAGCGACGTCTCGGGTGCAGCCTACGAGGGCCTCTGGTCGTGTGAGGACCTGATGAAGTGACCGCCTTCCTGAGGAAACACACTGACAGAGCTAAGCCCAGATGAGATCAGATGCCCCTGACCCACTTGTGTCCCTGGTGAGGGGAGACGTCGCCCAGAGCCACCTCGTGGGCCCAGAGACCTGGGGAGGGTGGAAGCTGCCCAGGTAGTGAGAGCCATGTGCCAGCCCTGGGGACCCTGGGGCCAGAAGCCGCTGGCCACCAGCCTGAGCCGGCAGGGCCTCTGTGGCCAGGCTGCGGCGGGAACCAGGAAGCCTGTCCAGAACCCACCTTTCCTGCAGCAGGAGCAGCAGCTGGCAGTTCTAGGGGTGAAGGCGGAGACCCCACGTCAGCTGTAAGTAGATGGCTTCGCCCACACGAGGACAGCAGAGCCGGCGGCAGCGGCAAGGTGGCTGGATGAGTGGACGGACGGTGCCGAATCACATTACCAGGTCACAGAAAGAGCCGGAACAGCATTCGGCAGTTGAGGACATTCCAAACTTGCCGTCCCCTCCTGATGAGCACCCTCAGTCAGGGGCGTGGTGATGGGCTCTTAGTGTGGCAGATGCCCTCGTGGGGTAGTGTCCAGCTGTCTCCTCGAGGGGAAGATGTGGAGCCCCTTGTCAAGGCCGGGAGAGCAGGATGCCGCTGGCAGCTGACAGGACGATGGGGCGAGGGACATCTGTGACTCCAGAAGACAGGAAACTTTCACCGTTGAGCAGCGCACTCGGTAAACAGGCCTAGTGCAGAATCAGACCATGGTCAGCCTCACGAATACCGACGGCCAGGCGGGAAGCAGAGTGGAAGCCAGAGACGAAGACCCGGGGCCCCAGGCTCGGTTTGTGAAGCAGACAGGACTGTGCCAGGGTCCTGGGCAGGCTAGGCCCAGCGGTGCCCTCCTGGAGTCCCAGGGACTTAGGAGATGTGAGGCAGGAGGATGGCAAGATTGAGGCCATCCTGGGCAATTCAGTTAGATCCCGTCTCAAAAAGAAAAAAACAGCTGGAGGTGTCAGGTGGAGCGGAGCTCCCCTAGGTTCGATTTCCAGACCAAAAAATAAAGAATGAAAAGAAGCCCAGCCGTCCAGCCAGATAGGCGAGGCCAGTCCCTGGAGGCATCTCCGAGGCTACCAAGTGAAGCGTGAAACCAGATCTGTCGGTCCAGAGCAGGGCGCCCGTCTCACTCACACCTTTCCCGCTTAGAGGTCCCTCTAAAACGAGGACAGTGCTGCGTGTCACCCTCGTCCGGGGCCACGGGCCTTCTGAGGTTGCACGTGGAGCACTGTCACCAGCCTGGGGGCCCAGCTGGCCCAGCTGTCACTGACTGACATCCATGAGGTGGCGGGTGTTTGCTAGTCCATGGTCATCTCCTCTGCTGCAGTGTTCTCTCCTGGGGCAGGCTGTGGTCAGTCCAGCTGGCCAGAGTACCCCCAGGGCCAGGATGTGCCTCCACAGAGGAGGTGGCTGCGGTGAGCGCGTGGGGCATCTGAGCCAGAACCCCAGCAGGTCGCCATTCCAGCCCAGACCTGCAGGGTCTCCTGGGCCCAGAGCCGCGCAGCCAGGTGAAGCCTCCTGCTGTGGGGCCTGCTGGCCTGTCCTCAGGCCCAGTGAGTCAGTGTCCGCAGACGTCCACCTTCGAGCTGCTCCTTAGGAACTGCAGGTGTGGCCCTGGTGCCCGCAGCCCTCCCTGGGCGCTGGCCGCAGCGGGCTCAGTGGGCACTCTGATGGGTCAGAAGCCGGGCCCCCTGCCCATCAGTGCACCTGCCGAGAGTGTTTTTAGATGGCCATTTTAAGTTTTATTTGTTTTTATTGTTTTGATTTGGGGAGTTTTATCTGGGGACAGAATCTCACTAAGTTGCCCAGCCTGGCCTCAAACTTGCGATCCTCCTGCCTCCGCCTCCTGAGAAACTGGGGTTACAGGTGTGCGCATCCTCCTCCAGCTTAGATGACCCTGTTTAGGTGCACCGCGTGGCTCTCCAACTATTCTCACATTTAAAGTCTGGCGCTGGGAGGTTCTGTACCTCATGCATCTTCACCCTGTTGGACGATTCAGGCCAGTTCACGCCCCGCCCCGCCCCCGCCCCCCTCTGTTCCAAGCCCTTGCAGCGGCCTGAGGTCAGGAGCCTGGTAAAACCTGGGACCTCCTGCTTCCCAGGGCACAGCATGGGACCCCCACAGCCAGGGGGATCTGATGACCAACGCAGGAAAGACGCGAGTGCCAGGCTGGTGGCTCATCACAGGGCCTTGAGGGCACTTGGCGCCTTCCTGGAGGACACTCGGGCTGGGCAGCGTGTGTGTGGGAGGCGGTGCTCAGGCTGCACCCCTCACCCGGGGCCACTCGCTTTCTTGCTGTCGGTGGGGGACTGATGGGAGCCGGGTGCCCCAGGATGGGGGCGGCTGCCATGCTGGGCCCTGGGCTCGGGTCTTCCTTGGCTCCGACCTGCCCCTGCCTGGGCACATGTCCAGATGGTGGGCCCTCCAGGGGTCCCAGCGGTCTCGTCCCCCTCCCCAGTCTCCTCTGCTCTGGTCCCCAGTCCCTAGGAGACGCCGCGGGGCTGTGCTGGTGGGCCCCGTGCTTCATGCCGCTCAGTTTGAGATTTGCTGGGTCCCAGCACGACCTTCTGCCAGCCGGGTGGTGGCCACACACAGGCATGGTCACTTGAGGGTCTGGATCTCTGCATGAAAGTGCAGCTCCTTTGCCCCCCACCCTGCCCAGGTGCATCCCCCAGTGTCCACCTGTCCCATGCAAGCCTCTGGAGATGCATTGGTCTGTCACCTTGGGGCCACCGGGCCAGTGCCAAGGTACTGTGATGCCAGGATGACGGTCACGAACTGCCTCCTGTTGAGTCCTGTGGTCTCAGAGCTGGCCTGGGGGCACCAGCAGCCTAGCCCCACATCTGCATCCTGGGGAGGCACCAACTGGCTGCAGAGTCCCTGGTGACCACTTTCCCCTGCCCCCAGTGCCGTTCCTCACCCTCTACCTGCCAGTAGCCCCTTCCCCCGATGGCCAAGGGGTGACCCTTGGTGTTTCGTCCAGAGGAGGAGCGTTCCAGGGCCCTCTGTGCCTGCCAGCCCCGGGCACTGCTGTGGCTCCAGCTCCAGACTCCAGGCCTGCCCTCCTGCCCTCCCGCCGTCCTCCCTGCCCCACTCCCTCCCCCTCCTGGACCCTTCCCACTGTCCCCCAGCCCCAGGGCCCCTGAGCCCCTGCAGCACTTCCGACGTTGCCTGCAGATCCTGTCCACTAGTCCCTCCCGAGCATCCACGCGTGGTTGGGTCAGCACGGGAACTTGAGTAGAGGTCACAGCACCAGTCACTTCATGGAGTGGAAACCTGGGCAGCTGGCCCTCGTTTCCTTCCAGCCCTTTCAAAGCCACACAGCCCGCTGCACCCAGTGACCCGGAAGCCCATCCCTGCGCCCTGCCCCCCCCCCCCGTCCCGGCCACACCCCCTGGTACAAGGTGCTCTCCTTCCCCAGGACATGGGCAAGTTCTGCCTCACGTACGAGGCCTCCATGACCCGGCTGTTCCGAGAGGGCAGGACAGAGACCGTGCGCTCCTGCACCACAGAGTCCTGCAACTTCGTGCTGGCCATGGTGGACCCCAGCCAGACGGTAAGGGGCTGTGCCAGGAACACGGTGCCCTGCAAGCCTGCCCGGGACACGGCGCCCATGCACAGCCTCTCCCCTCCACACACTGATCCCCTCCCCGTCCTGGGGGAGCCGGAAGTACTAAGAGGTGACAACAGGAACGCACAGAGCTTCTCGTCACTCACAGCTAGAGATGGTCAGAGTGGCCTGAGACAGGCGGAGGAGCAGGGGGATGCCGGGAGCCAGCTGGAGCTGTCACTAGAACCCACAGCCCCGGGAGCCACGTGCCAGGTGGGGGCTGAGGTTCTGAGTGGCATCTCCTGCAGCCCCGACAGCAGCCCAGTGAGGCGTCACCAGTCCCTCCTCAGAGACAGCGACAGGCCCCGGGGAAGTCAGCCGACTGCTGGGCCCGGAGAGCTAGGGGCCGTGGTCAGCTCTGTGCCCAGGCCCTTGGCCCCACAGCGCAAGTGATTACCTCTGATGGACGGAGGGGACCCCACCAGGTGGTGTCGGGCAGGGGCTCCAGCTGTCCCTGGACGCCTTCAAGGCGAGCCTGGCAGGGAGGCCCTGCGGTGAGGTGGGGCCAGACCCCGGGCGAGCCTGCTCCTGTGACTTCCATCGCAGAGCCCAGAGGAACCTGCAGTGGCCCTTTTGGGTCAGATCCAAAGGCCCCAGAAGTGCCATTTTAGCAGAATTATTGGCCAGACCCAGGGTGACCTGGGGACAGTGCCCTCTGACAGTGGGCACTCACAGCCAGAGCCCCCTTGGCGATCTCATTGTGTGGCAGGAGATGTTGCGGGTGGGCCCCGGGAGGCTGACCGCCCCCCGACCCCACAGCCCTGTCCAGGGGGAATCTGGGGAGGGTGTGGTCAGTGGAGCTCCAGCGGGACGCCTCGGCCACCACCAGCCCTGGCTCAGCGCAGCAGGTACCCACAGCTGCCCTTGCTGCCCAGGTGGAGCACAGGCTCAGGCTGTTCAAGGTGGCCTCCGAGAAGCACCAGCACCTGTACCGCCTGGCCATGACCGGCGCTGGCATCGACCGCCACCTCTTCTGCCTCTACGTGGTGTCCAGATACCTGGCCGTGGACTCTCCTTTCCTTAAGGAAGTAAGTCGCCCCCAGGGCAGCTCACCTAGTGACCAGTGCAGCCTTGCACATCGGAACGGCAGATGGGGCCCAGGGTACGGCTGTCACACAAGGGGACAGGCACCACAGTTCCAAAACCCTGCAACTTGCTTTGCTATTGGATTTACCTTCCTGACTTAATATGTGAACACCCTCAGAGCCAGATCACAGGAAAACACGTGACAGCGGGGAGCTGAGGGTCTGTCACCTTTGTCCTTAGTAGGATTTCATTAATTGAAAATTTGTAAAATTTATTTATTTTTTTTGCACTGGGGATTGGTGCTTGACCATGGAGCCACATCCCCAGTCCTTTTTATTTTGCTTATTTTTTTCTGGCCTTATTTGTTAAACTTTTATTTATTTTATTTTTTTTCCTTTTTATGTTTTGAGACAGGATCTTACCAAGTTGCTGAGGCTGGCCTCAAACTTACTATCCTCCTCCCTTGGCCTTCTGAGCCTCTGGAATTACAGACGTGCACCACTGTACCCAGATGCAAAATTTAATTTTTTAGAAGTGGCTTGTATTTAACAACTAGCTCGAAAAACCCCTGAAGGTGTACCCTTCAGCTCTTGGGAGCTGGTGCCAATCTGACAGCACTCCCCTATTCTAAATCTTTCGAAACTCTGCCACCTCTGTCTGGACCGCTGGCTGGTGACCCCTGCCCAGTCCGGGGCCGCCCGCACCCTGCATCCTATCAGGGAGACACTGCCCGGGCCACACCGCCTTCAGTGTCCAGTCTGTTGGCCAGCAGAGCAGGTCTCTCCTGCCTTCCCTCGGGAGGTGTGAGGACAGGCTTTGGATGGCGTCCCTTGGACATCTCCTTATTTCCCTCCCCAGGTTTTATCTGAGCCCTGGCGACTGTCGACCAGCCAGACCCCTCAGCAGCAGGTGGAGCTCTTTGACTTTGAGAGGAACCCAGAATACGTGTCCAGTGGAGGGGGCTTCGGGCCGGTAGGTGCAGCCCCAGGTGTCACTGATGGAAAGGGAGGGACGTGCTGGCCTCCGCCACCCTCCAGCCCGCCTTGGTCCTGAGGCCCTGGTCACCTCTGCAGGAGTCCACGGCCTCGGGCAGCTGTGGCGGCTGGACTGTGAGGAGGCCCTCGCTCACGCTGCTCTGTCCGCTCTGTCCTGCAGGTGGCCGACGATGGCTACGGCGTGTCCTACATCATCGTGGGAGAGAACTTCATCCACTTCCACGTCTCCTCCAAGCTCTCCAGCCCCGAGACGGTGAGTGCGGAGGGAGTGCGCGCGCGGCTCGCCTTTGCCACACTCCTCAACTCGGTGGCGGCCTGTTTTTATTGTGTTGGGTGTTTTTGTGTAAATGGATTTCAGGTTCTCTTAACCTGGGGGGGCCGTGGCCGCCTTCCTCCAGGGCCCATCTGCTCCTCATTCAGATTCTCCTCTCCACAGTCCGTGCAGCCCCACAGCAATGCCATGTTCACTGACTTTTTTTTTTTTTACTAAAATAAGAGGAATTTAGTACTGATAATAAAGTTTATCAAGGAACAGGAAACAGGGTGGAGGGGAAATGCTGTGACTGTTGTTGGCATGACCACAGAGTGGCATCCCTGAAGACGAACAGATTTCTGGTACAAGAAACCAGCTTTGATCCCTGTCCCGTGGGAAATCCTGGCCCTCCCTCAGAGTCCTCAAGTCCCTCTCTGAGGTCGCCCTCAGCAGCTGGGCCCCTGCGGCTCTGCGCGTTTCTATGGCCCTCTTTGGGTGGCCCGGTGGTAACTGACCATTGGAGTTTCATTGCCATGAGACATCTGAGGCTTCCAAGAAGCTGGTATCCCTCTGTAACTTGGGGCTGGTCATTCTCCAGAGTGGGACATTAGTGTCCAGAGCGCTGCCACCAAGTGCCATCCGGGCCCAGCAGTCCCCTCTGGGGACCACGGGCTTCTGCTCACACCCAGCTTCTCCTGTGCTGTGGTTGGTGGCAGAGGCCGTGGCCCTGGGTCTTGCCCCTTTGCCCCCTCCTTTACTTCTTCTAGAACATATGCCCGTCTGGCTTTCAAAGTACTTTTTTTGAGGGATGAGGTACAGGGATTGTATCCAGGGGCACTTGACCACTGAGCCACACCCCCTGCCCTTTTTATTTATTATTTATTGTTTTGAGGCAGGGCCTCACCCAGCTGCACAGGACCTTGTAAGTTGATGAGGCTGGCCTCAAACTTTCGACCCTCTTGTCTCAGCCTCCAGAGCTGCTGGGATGACAGGTGTGCACCACCTCACCTGGCTTTAAAACACATTTTTCACTGGGTTTCGTGGGTGGCGGCTGGCAGGTGGACAGTTTTTGTAGGGCAGGCCAGGTACGAGTTAACATCCGGAGGCCAGAGCCAAACAGGTTCCCAGGAGGCGCCCTCCAGCAGGCTGGCTGGCGGTGGAGAGGGGCACTGTGTTCTACACGGTGTGTGGACTCCAGGAAGCCTCAGGCTGCACCCACCGCAGCTCCAGGCATTCCCTGGCTCAGCTCAGGGACTGGCAGAAAGGAATTTGAGAGACGGGTGGAGTCAGATCACAAACGTGAAGACTTGAAGTGTGGGGGGTTCTGCGTCTTGACGTGGTTTGCTTTCTGCTTTCAAACCCAAGGATTCCCACCGCTTCGGGAAACACCTGAAGCAAGCCATGGCAGACATCATCGCCCTGTTCAGGCTCACGGTGAACTCCAAGAAGTAGCCCCGCGGGCCGCCCTGGAGGATCGTGGACTCCTCTCCACAAACCAAACGAAGAATAGGATTAATCCTGGGCGTAGTTCAGGACGAAAATTGCTCTTAGAAAACTCAGAAATTTTCCTTCCCAAAAAGGGTTTGTTGCTTTGTTTCCCCAGCATGGTGGGTGGTACCGTGTGACGCGTAACCCACTGTCCCCAGGTCCTGGCTTCAGGAAGGCTCCACATGACCCCAGAGCCTGTGCCACAGCTGGTACTTATTAAGGGACTAAGACACCACTGGGTGGGTGGAGGGGAGTGGGTAGCACTTCACACACCTGAGAAATGGAACCACGCCCCTCGGGGTGACCCAGGACCTGGTACTTGAGGCGTTCAACGTCATCACAGCAGTTCAGACATTTGATTTGTAAAAAGAAAGTGTGTGGTTCAGGTCGGCAGTGGTAACAGTTGCAGCTAACACGGTCGCGCACTAACTAGAACCCGCGCTTGGGGGATCGGCTCTGTCACTGTGGGTAAGTGTCCTGTCTGGGTTGCTGATCTGTGTTTGCATCTCTGTGTTTGAAGCAAGCCCCATGCAGCCTCCTTCGTGTTACTGACCTTTCAAGTCTCCAAAACCCAGTGCCTTAAAGTGGGAGGCCCTCTGGGGGTGGGTGGGGATTGGGAGTCTGGGTGGACTTGTGGGGATGTTGCAGCTTCCTCAGTTTGCTGAGCGCAGAGGACCCCAGGTCAGTGCTGCAGTGTCCCCACCCCAGAGGACCAACTCCCCCGTGGGAGCAGCCATGCTGGGTTCCCCTCATGGGTGTCCTTCCTGCCATCGTTAGGCAACAGAATAACAGGGATGGATGGTCAGATGGTAGCTAAGAAGGAGGCCTGGTGCCAGCTGCTCCCCCTGCTGGCGAGACGGTGCCACTGCTAAGGGAGCAGAACCTGGGGAGGGCAGGGCAACACCTCCGTGGTCAGGACTCCTGGTCTGGGACCCCAGTGGGATTGCCTTCTCATCCCCCCTGGTTGGACAGAAGACCCGACCTCATTTCCAAAGGAGCCAGAGGGGGGTGGAACAGCAGTCCCGGTCACTTTGATGAGAGACCAGAGTGGCCCAGTGGTGGGTGCTAGGTTCACAGCCTGACCTTCGGGTAGGAGTGCCTTCACCGGAAGCGCCTGCTTGACAACCCAGAGCACTTGTGCCCTCGGTCATCCTCAGTATTGAGTGCAGATGCAAAGCATCATGGGGATATCCCGCTGCCTCTGGTCTGTCGCCACGAGCTTCGCGGTCCATTTTTTAAATCGTGTATTTATTTTTCTGACCACTTTATCCTTGCCGGGCTCCCCCTTCCTGCTTCTGCACTCCAGCGACAAAGAGCAAGGGCTGGGCAGTTGCCCAGACAGAGCACTTGCCCGACATGTGCATGTCTTACTTCTGTGTGTTTTGTAATGTAGAAATCCCACCTCCATGGGCCAAAGACCCTTTCCTCTTAAATTCAAGAAGGAATGTAAACAAAAGGCAAAAACAAGAACAGTAAACTATTACAGTAAACAAAGCCCCATTCTGTGGTATTCAGTGGGTCTGGGGGAAATTGCCCCTGCCCAGGGCTGTGGAGCTCACAGCCAGCAGGCAGCAGCCACGGAAGCCTCCTCTAGAGTCACCCAGGTAGTGTGCTGGTGACCCCTGAGCAGTCGTTTCCATGTGTCCACACAGGAATCCGAGTGTAGACGTGTTAGCACTCAGACACACTTGGGCTTATCTCTCAGGTTTTATATGTTTCAGATGTATTTGTTGCTAATCGGTGTGCAGTTATCAATGCAATTTTATATTCCTTAAAAGGAGGAAGAGTGGGTTTTTAATTGTACATGTCAAAAGGGGGAGGTGAGAGTATTATGTATTTAATGTAATTTGGAACAAACTAGAGTCTTAACACAGCCATGGTTTAAATTGGTTATCCTGATCTGTCCATTGCGTGTAAATACAATGTGCTCTTGGATGTAAATCTTAGAAATGCATGGTGTGAATGTAGATGATCATTAATAAAACATTAATCCTGTCTACTACAGCACTGTCTGTCTCTTTGCTATGCCCATAGAGAGAATTATGCAGCAGGCAGTGACCTTGGAGCAGGCCGGGTGGATGTCCCCGGGTTCCTGTGCTTAACTCAGGAAAGTATCTAAATGGAGCCTCTTGATTTTCACTTATATCTACTCAGACATCCGTTCCCTTGTCCGAGGATCCCTAGAGCGCTCTTCCAGCCTCCTACCCTCGAAGGCAGGGCGGTGGCCCCGCCCCCCACCTGGCCCCGCCCACCGCGCTGGTCCCGCCCCTGCCCGGTCCCGCCCACCAGGTGTCAGCCCCCGCCCCGCCCCTTCCCAACCGCCAACGGCCGCGGCGCGAGGCAGCGCTCGGCTCGCACCGGCCACCGCGTCGCTCCGCCGCAGCCGGACGGCCCGACCAGGCGCCCCTCGGACCCGAGCCCCGGTCCTTGTCGGGCTGCGGCGTCCCCGGAGGGCGTGGCCGGTGCGCCCTACCTGGCCGCTCGTTCCAGGTGCGCGGCCGGAGTGGGGCCAGGGGCGATGCCCGACCCCGCGTCCCTCTGTCGCCATGGAAGAGGCCCCTCTGCTGGGCGCCATGTCCGGCCCGGACGATGAGATGGTGACCGACCTTTTCTGCCCGGAGCGGCCCTTCGTCCCGGAGGGCCTGGCCCTGAGCCCCGCCGTGGGGGTGAAGCCCGAGCAGGACGAGCTGCCCGTGCTGGGCGACGCCTACCTGGGCGCCGCGGACCCCGCCGAGCCGCTGCTGCGCGCGCTCAGCCCGCCGCCCGGCGCCGACTGCCCGGGCGAGGTGCAGGCCGCGCTGCTCGGGGACTTCCCCGGGCTCCCCGAGCTGCGCGCCCCGGAGGACGCCGCGCCGCCCGCCTACAGCGTGCACGTCCTGTCCTCGCTGCTGCCCGCGCCGCGCGGCCCGGCGCTGGTGCCGCTGGGCGCCGGAGTGCGGGTGATTCCAGTAAGAGCCGCCAGGGGGCGGGCCCCGCGGGTCACCGAGTCCAAACGCATCCCCGGGGGCGCGGGTCCACAGCAAGAGTCCCTCTGGCCCGTAGCATCCCCGGGAGTCACTGATCCCGACAGGTGACTGTGCCCTGGGTCAAAGCGGCCCGGAGGTGCAGACGTCTCCGGAGAGGGAAGAGCAGAGAAGGGTTAACTTGACCGCTGCTGTTGCCGGCTTCTTTGGGGAGGGAGCCTGACTTAGGGCGCTCAGGTGTCTGCATCTTGTGTCCGTTGGGTTTTATCCTGCGGTTCTGGGGATCCCACGGGCTGGGCCAGCACTCTAGCACCGAGCCCCAACCCAATCTCACCTTAGGGTCTTTTCTTTGAATGCAGCAGACTTGTCAATCACACCAGGGAATCAGAGTTGGTATCCATTTGCTGAGCTTAGAATCCAGGTTCCCTCTGAGGAGGAGGAATGGTTCTTATGTGATAGAGATCAGAGTCTAAATCTTGCGGATTCTCAACGCATGGGTCTCTTTAGCAAAGAAGAGCCACTGGTAATTTTCTGCTTTCTTCTTGCTGAAACTAAATGAGTCAGATTTCAAAGGAAACAAATTCACCTTGGTCCCAGAAAGGACCCGGCTTGGAATACTGGATACCTCACATGTTCACACAGGTCAGTTAGCTCTAGAGTGGGCTTTTCTGCTGAGATGACTGAGCCTGTCATAAGCCACACAGCGGAGCTTCACTTTCTGCTTTTCTCTTTTGTCCTACTCACTGCTCCTCAGTCTCCAGAAGATGTGGGGCAGAGGCTGGGGCTCCTACAGTGCTCAGTTTGTCCTCAGAGGAACCCTGGAGCCCCCAGCCCCAGGGCCAAGGCCTCCCTCAGCACTGTTTGCAGTTGGCTCCAAACGTCAGAAACCCATTTTGCCACCAAGCAGAGCTGGGGAGTCTCAGCACCTCTGCCTGCTGCTCCCAGATGGGCACCCTCCCTCTCCAAGTGGAGCCAGGGCAGGGCAGAGAATTAGCTGATGTTAACGATGGTGACACAATCTTCTAATGTCATCCAAATTTAACAGATTGTTGGCTTGACAAAGGAGAAACTTTCATTTTTTATTTTTTATGGACAATTTCCTGATTCATTAATAAAATGAAAAAGAACAGGGATATATTTATCATTTAAACTGAATGGAATTGTTTTCCAGTAAATATGCAGAGTGAATTACTATTTTCTTTTTTCTGGAGATTCATTCCCACATATTGACCTTCATTTAGATTCTGTGAAAGTGGAATTTTGCTGTAATATGAATAATTTTTGCTGAAGTATGTTAAGATATTAGTTGCACAGGGCTGAGGAGATTAACTATTTACTACATAAATGTTGGTTGGTTTGGGGGAGGTAAATCTAAATGTGGGAGGTCGGATGTGCATGGCAAGTTCCCCAACACAGCAAGCAGAAGAAAATTTTAATATTTCTGTATGTCTATAAAACTTGAGAGTCTAACTAAGGCTATAACTTGAAATGTAGCTAAACTTTCCTGTATGTGTTAAGATCTACACCTAGATGCTAGTCTACTGGGCTAAGTATTTGCCAGTATGTGGTGCTTGTTGTTTGAACCTCTGCTTTTACTAGGTTAGACCAAGCTTGAGTCAGCACTCAACATTTTGAGACCGTTCCCTGTTGGTGATTTCATGTGATATTACCCTAGAATCACGACCTGTTGGAGGACTTTACGATCTGCCCCTGCCCCCTGGTGTTTGAGGAGGTCACCTAGGCTCTGATAAGCAGCCTGGGCAGGCAGGGCGAGAGGTGGATGAGAGCCATGCAAAATGTGCCCTATCTCCCCACCCACCTTGTTCTCTTCACAAACTTAAAATCTTCCCAATTTTGAAACAAGCGTGATGGGTAATTTTTTTTTAACCGTTGGGACATTTAAACTTTTTAAAAATTCATTTGATTTTTCAGTAATGCCACTTTATTTCTCCCTGTTTCTAGTAATTTGGCGGATGTGTCATTGAGTTGACAAGGATGGCTTGAAACAGAGCTGCTGACCAGCTTGGTGTCTCTGGCCTATAATCCCAGCTGTTCAACAGGCTGAGGCAGGAGATCGCAAGTTTGAGGCCAGCCTCAGCAAATTAGTGAGACCCTGTCTCAGAAAATAAAGAGGCTGGAGACACAGCTCAGTGATAGCGAACCCCGGGTTCAATCCCCAGAGCCAAAAAAGAAAAAGGCGGGGCACAGGGAATAGAATAGAATCAAAAGCTGGGGCTGGTTTCCAGTGCTCACTGTTTCTTATTATTGTCTTACTACTACAGCAGGAAGGGGCTACTTTTAAATTTAAGATATTACTTTTAAAACATTACCAGTGATAAATACATTATACTAATACTAAAACACCACAAGTACTTTGGGCTTCGTGAGGAAAAAGCAAAACAGTTTGACTGGATGGTTTAATAGGCCTAAGGTGCATGCTGAAAGGCACCCGAGGAGGGTCAGCGGTTCAGGTGACCCTCGGTCCACAGGGCTCCCAACTCCAGTGGAGTAGGGGCTGTTGAGAGGCGCCAGACCCAGTGGGGCCCTTTGGTCATTTAGAGCGGACTCTGGAAATAGCAGAAGCAGCACTTCATTTCCCATCGCCACATGCACGGCACAGACAGACGGTTTTGTTCCTCTGGGTCCTCAGCCCCAGGTGAGGCTGGCGGATGCCGTCTCCCCTTCTCGTTGCCCGTGGGGTGGGGGTGAGTGGTCTTAGAAGCCCCAGGGAGGAAGGAGCCACTGTGGTCAGGAGGCCGTTTAACGCGTGACTTAACGCAGAGCTCCAATCTAGGTCTTCTGTGCTGTGCCCCGTGTCTTCTCTGAAATGACCACTGCTCTTCTAGGTCGAGGTCAAGGAAGGGGGTGGCAGTGTCGCAAGTGACAACCCCGAGGAAGCCGCCTTCCAGAGTCCTCTTGCTCAGGAGTCCTGTTGCACCTTCCTGTCATCCCAAGAAACAGAGGATGCCCCTAGCTGCTCTCGCAAGAAAGACTCCGGCCCGATGGTAAATATGCCAAGAAAGGCGCGGATGGCCGGCTCCTGGTAAATGCCGCCCGCTATCTCTGACTCCACTTGTCTGTTGAACCAGCGCTTTTGGTTGTCTCATCTGCCAAGGGGCAATGTCCACGGGAGCATTCACCTTTCACCTCCTAACCTCTAGGATCCCCATTTTTACTCCATCTTAGCCAGGCAAACAAGGATTGGGACCTTGCTGTGTTTCTTGAGGAGAGTGACCAGAAGTCTGTCAGCCCACGCAGAGCCAGGGGTCAGGCACTGAGCTGGGTGCCCTGTGGTTTGGCATCCTAGTGGGGCTGGGCCCCTTCTCCTGTAACAGGAAGCTGTGCCTGTGTCTGTGCCACCTGGCCTGGACCACAGTGGGTGCTCAGTGAGCGCTGTCGATCCTGAGATTAATGGGCCGACCCGGCTCGCTGAGGATTCATCAGTGTCAGAATCCAAATGGGGATCTGGCAGTGCTAACCAGGCCCAGGAAGATCCATGTGGCTTTTTAAGATTCTCTAGTTCTTAGAAAATTCAAAACTGTCCTTGTGGTAAATAAGAGGAGCTTTTAAAAAACCAACCACTTGTTAAGTAATAATATGTGCATGTGGCAGGAAATAACTGCTTATAGAACTACGTTTATTGTACAGATGTACCTGGGCATGGCCACAGAGAACAGAGGACATGACGGGGATAGCCAAGTCCAGCTGGAACAGGTTCCATGAGCAGTCTGTACTCATGTGGGATGTGCAGTTAAGGACAGGGCAGGGGAGCTCAGTGTGAGGCCTCTTAAACAAGTCTCTGTTGTCAGAAAGTGGAGGAGACAGGGCGGGCCCTCTGTTGGCACTTGGTAAGCACCGCAGAGAAGTCTCTGGGGGGGCTTTTTAGGGAGCAGCTATTGAACAGGAAGAAACAGAACAGATGTGTAGCTTCCCATCTTCCCCTAAAACTTCAACCCTGGATTAAAGCTCTTTTCTGATTGAAGTTCTTTTAGGTTTAGATTCCTGGAGGAATGGAATCTGACCGCTCTTTTTCATTTTAGGTGATATGTCAGTTGAAAGGGGGGGCACAGATGCTGTGCATAGAGCATTCTGGCACAAGAGAGCTCAAGGCCCTTCACTTGGTTCCCCAGCATCAAGACCAGAATAATTATCTACAGTCAGGTACAAAGTGATGAGTGAAAATCCTATCCTCTGTCGTGTATAAGCTGGAACGAGAGTGAAAGGGGCAGGGAGGGGCCGAGCAGGCGGCTTGGCAAGCTGCTCTCCCTCCCCTGAGTCACCACCAAGGATGCGGAGGCCTAGGAAAGGAAGTGTGCTCAGCCTGCAGGGCTGTGGCAGGGAGGACGCGGGCTTCTCCACCCAGGCTCAGGACACAGAGCTCTGCTGCACCCTCACTGTCAGGAAGGTCTTTTTTAGCACCTTTAGGCCAAAGAAATACCTTTCAGTTCCAGTAAAAAGAATTTGGTCCAAATAGCTTAATAAGTATTTATTTCTAGCAACTTAGTAACCATTTGAAGAGAAGAAGACACACACATTGAGCATAGTTGATATGGTGCTGGACAGATGTCACTGGGCTTTCTTTAAAACATATCATCCACCTAGTGCCCTGGCCAACTTGTTGCCACACCCAGACACCTTGGCACACAGTTTGGGAACCTGGGCTGTAGCACCATTTCCTTAGCACAGTGGACCACCCTTGAGGCTCCGCTCCTGCAACTTTATGATGGAAAAATAAACGAAAGGGTATAATAGGTGAAAACAAAACAATCACAACAAAGATTGACCTGAAAATTTTCATAGAATTAAAAACATACAAACAGGATCAAACTAAGTTTCAATAACTTCATGCATGATCAAGCCATATTACATTTTGCCCTTCCTCCCGCACACAAGCGGAAGAGGAACAACTGTGTGCATTGTTAACTTTAACTGTCTTCCTTACAGATGTCCCAAAGCCAATGACTACTTTAGTAGGAAGATTTTTGCCAGTACCAGCAAAATTAAATCTCATTGCACAACAAGTGAGTCGTTGTTTTAATACAAAAGTACAGTTGGGCATTAATGTCTCTTGAAATTTCAGTTGTTGTGGTTGAAGTTACTCAGGAACCATAATGTATCATACAGTTAAAAATCAACAGCAAGGGCTAGGAATGTGGTTCAGTGGTGCAGCACTTGCCCATCAGGCGGAACAGTGTGAACAATGCCTCAGCAACTTTGTGAGACCCTGTCTCAGAACAAAAAATAAAAAGAGCTGGGGATGTGGCTTAGTGGTTAAGCGCCCCGGGTTCGCTCCCCAGTGCCCAAGAAAGCAACAGTGAACCCTTTGGTAGGCACTGGATCCCTTTACTATAGACAGGCTCTGGAGGGAGGAGGAAGCTGTGGACCCAGCTCCTTGCCATCTCCGTAATCCCTGCGCCCCTGTCCTGCCACCTCAAGGCCAGCACTGTACCCCATTTGCCAATTTTCAGCCTGAACCAATGGAAGCATGTGTGGAGTTTCCATCGGCCGAGAAAAGTTTACCACAGGTGTTTCAGGGTGAGCCCAGGAGCCCATATGACAGGGAAATGGGATATCTCAGACACCCAGTGGAGACGCTGGGCAGGAGGGAGAAGGCTGGGATGGCCAGCAGCGGGTGCGTGACCTGAGGCAGTTAGGCAAATGTGTCAAGGCCAGGAGAAAGAGGGTTCTGGGCAGTGCCGGACACAGGAGTGCCAGCCTGGCTGGTGAGCACTGAGGGAGCCCCCACCACCACTGCAGCCCCAGCTCCCAGCAGTCAGGAAGGCAGCCTGCATGTTCTTCCACCCCAAGATCTCGCGCCACAGACGCCCGTCACCACAGCTCCCCCTCCTTCCTGTATTTCCCTGACCATGTTGATTACTGTCCCCACCGTGCCCCCCCCCCCGACCTCTTATCTCAGGGACAATTTTTTCAGCAGGACTTTTGCTGTGTCCTAGAATCCCTCTCTTCCTTGCCAGACTCCCAGTTGTCCGTTCCTTAGACTCTCACTGCTTGAGCGTGGTGCAAGATGGGAAGTACGCCACAGGTCCCACCCCAGGGGGATTTGACCCCCCAATCGAGACCCTGGGGAGGGTGCACACAGCCCAGTAGGAGGGTGGTCTCCCTGCATCTTCTGGCTCTGACAGGCTTCGATGTCACACAGCTGAAGGGGGCAGAAGAGAAAAGGCAAAGGGGTGAATAAGACGTGTGGTTTCCATTGCTGCACTTCTTGAAGAAAGCTCATTTTTGGAAGATGGAGGGACAGGGAGGGGATGTAAACAATGATGTTCAAATCATCTAGAACCTACTTTCATCTAGAACCCTAACTTAATCTAGAACTCATTTCTTCAAGTTTCTGATGAGAGGGCAGGGGGTCAGGGGTGGTTTGCCGTCGCCCCTCGCCTGGTGAGGGATGGGAGGAAGAACACAACCCAGAGCCTGCCTGCTGCTTCTGAGGTTGTTAGGACCGACTATAAATTTTTGCGTTTTGGTGCTGGGGACTGAACACGGCGCACTTGATCACTGGGCCACATCCCAGCCCTTTTCAGTTTTATTTTGAGACAGGGTTTTGCTAAGTTGCTGAGAACTTTGCAAAGTTGCTAAGGTTGGCCTTGCACTTGCCATCCTCCTGCATTAGCCTCCCTCCTGAGTTAGTGTCACAGGTGTGGCTACTGCACCTGGCCTTTAAATATTTTTTTAAACAGACAAAAATTAGTGGTTGCCAATGAGATGTCAAATATCAAAATCTTTTATGTATATATTAAAACATAAAAATAATAATACTCTCAGTTAATGGATCATGTAATGGACTTTACTTCAAAACTGATATTTCATAAAAAAGAAATATCCTTGGCAGCCAACTGATAGCTGTATGCTGTCCCCTGCGGCCCCTACCCTCCCTGCCTTCTTTCTCTCTGCATCCCCGGGTTGGGGCTTTCGTGCGCACGGGGCCTGCGTCCAGGCAGGCCTGCAAGATGGCCTCAGCCTATTACTGGATTTGTCTGGAAACAAGGCGTGGCAGGGGCTGGGAAGGAGTGGGCAGAGACCCAGGGTGAGAGAAGCTTGCAGGTGTGGAGCTGGTGGGTGCTGTGAACACACCTGCTAATTCCAAGAACTTTTGCCTCTGATTTTTTGCAGCTGGACAGCGGGGCCCGCCCCTCGGCAGTTACTGGGCCTGCTTTCCCCACAGGATCAGCTCTTCCAGGACCACCCAAAATCGCTTTGGCTGGGTAAGGATTAAAGCAATAAGTTGGTACTTCCTTTAATGTCAGTCTAAGAGGCTTCGTGTGCATCTGGGACGTCCTTCTGTGCCATAGGACTAGCTTTGCCTGCACCCTTCATGGCCCCTGGAAGTCAGCTGCATCGGGCAGCACTGCTAGCGAGCTTGCTGCACACCTGTGCTTCGGAGTTGCTGGAAAGGCGGATCGGCAACCGCCCTCTCTCCATTGTGCTGTCCACTGTCCTGTGTGGCTATTTCAGAGCTTGTGGCCATTTCTGGCCAAGTCTATTTTTCACATAGATTCTGGTCATGTTGATCTGTTTCTTTTTTGCTATCATTAATGCAAGTAATGCCGCGGCAGCCTCTTGACATGGACAGTGGCTCTGCCAGCCACCTGGTGGGAAGTGGGTGCCGCTCTGTGGTCCTGCTTTCAGGATCTCCAGGTGGACGTGGTCTGCACTTAGCCAGGTCCTTATCTCGCCATTTTAAAGCTGTGTTTGTAATTGTACCAAGTTAAACTAAGCAAGCTGGTTGAAACACGTGGTCAAGTTCACATTCACATACTAACTGTGGGCTAAGCCTGTGCTCTGAGCCACCGTGGCTGCTCTCTGGGTCCTGTATTGATGTGGAGGTCAGTCTGCTCCTGCCTCCAAGAGCTATTCACTACAGTCAGGGCAGCCGTTCATGTGGGCCTTGAGGACAGCGGGTCAGACACTGTGAAAGGCAGACCTGGCTCTAGTGCCTTCTGGGCTCCCACAAGTCCCTCCCTCAGACAGTGAGCAGTCCTGGCCTTGGAAAGCCTGAGGCCAGTTGTTTGGGGCTGGAGCACCAGGCTGTTGAGTGGACCATTTGGAGGGGCTCTGGAGACAGTGGACTTGGTCCACATGTGTGCCTCTGCTGTGGACGGCAGCCCAGGGACCTGCTGCTTCAGCTTAAGCAGCTGCCTCTGGAGCTGGTTGCACTGCTGTGCGGAGCCTGCGAGGACTTTCACTGAGGGAAGGGGAGACTGGGGAGCCTGTCTCCACGCTTCCCTCTCTGGGTGCTGGGGACCCGTGAGGATGTGCTTGGTATTATGGCAGCTGTCCTGTCTCGGCGGCTGTTAATGGTTTTTGAGGAAGCAAAGATGACCCAAGCAGCTTCCTGGTTCCACTGCCAGCATTGCACCTGGCTTGCCCAGGACGGTCTGGAGGTCACAGGCCGCAGGGGGCTCACTGTAGCTTGTTGAGACCTGGAGACATCCGGTGAGCTGTGTTGCGCCACTGTGCACTTTGGTGCCTCTGGAACATCCAGGAAATTTGATGCTTCTAAGCTGCGCATACTCAAAACTGCGGGCCATGTGAGGCTGGCTGCCGGGCAGCCCATATGTCCCCACAGCGGGACAGCTCTCTCTGTTTCTCCTCCCCCTCCTCCTCTCCCTCCTCCTCCTCCCCCCCCTCCTCCTCCTCTTCCTCCCCCTCCTCCTCTCCCTCCTCTTCCTCCCCCTCCTCCCCCTCCCCGTCCTCCTCCCCGTCCTCCTCCTCCCACTCCTCCTCCTCCTCCTCCTCCTCCCCCTCCCCCTCCTCCTCCTCCTCCTCTTCCTCCTCATCCTCATCCTCCTCTCCTCCTCCATATTAGGTTTTCTCAACCAGTCACACACTTCTCTTCCTTTCGAGGTAATCGTGCAGGCCACAGAAGCTTTCCCTGTTTAAAGGATGTGTCAGAAACATGAGCTTTGTGTTTGTTTGTTTTCCTGCAAATAATTACTTGACTTGCTGTCATTCCCCTGAATCAGCTGATGGCTTTGTCTCAGCATGCGCAAGCTCATGGTGTGCTGGGATCTCTGCCAAGGTTCATTTGCGGCAGTCGGAGGGCTGCAGCTGGCGCTTCATTCCGTGTGAGTTCCCAGCCGCGACCCTCTCACTCTCCCTCTCGACGCTTCTCTGGATGCCTCTTCCAACCTCCACAAGACGACCAGGGCACGTTGGGTCTGCAGATTTCAGAAAAGACACTGTCATCCCCCTGGCTCCAGCCGCTCTAACCTGGAGATGATGTGGAAGCAGGTTGGCTTGGGCCACCTGCTTCTCCTTAGAATTGGGAGGTGACTGCTAACTCACTAACGGTTTATTAGCATATTAATAAAATCCATCTCCTGTCACTCTATGTAGCATTAGTGACCCAATTGCCAGTCAGGCTATGAAGGTGGGTCCTGACACGTGCTCATGCTGTGGGTTTGGGGACACACTGAGCATCATCATAAAGAACACCCAGGAGCCTGCATCTCTGGGGTCTCTTCCTTAAACGGAGGGTGATCTCCTTGCAGTGTAGTCCATTTATAATTGTTTTGAGGCAGAGCTGCCCAGATCTCCTTCTGACTCTCTGATTTTTAGGTTGGCACTAAGAAGGTGGTCAAATATTGTCAGAGCCATCTGGTTTTCATGACAGCTGGCCGGTCCCTTCCGGTCCCCTGTGGCTTTAGGGGAGGCATTCTTTTGACCAACAATCAAGAAGATCACACCCTTAAAAGCTGATGCCAAGTCCACTCCTTCCTTAACAGAGCCAGTTTACTCCTTCCATCTGTGTTAACCAGCCTGCCTGAATTTGGGGTCATTTATGATCAGTATGAAATGACAGCAGATTAGATGCCATCCTGCATTTTCTAAATGTGCAGTTGCTTGTGTCTCGTGTCCCGGTTATTTGGTGGATTCCTCAGCAAGTGGAAGGGATAAAGCACTCATCACCACGCTGACCACATGGTGGCCTCCTCCTGACACTGTAGGACTCTTCTCATTTTGGAATGTCTCCACCCTAAATAGCTTGGTTCCTCTGAACAGGAAGTGCCAGCGCCTCCCCCCCCAGCACCCAGCTCAGGGCAGATCAGGCAGGGCCCAGGGCAGGAACACTGAAGCTGGTGTCAGAGCCCCTGCTCTGAGCAGGCCCAGGTCTGCCCCACAGGTGGACTGGCCAGGGGGCAGAATAGCTAGCCCTGCCACTTCCAGCACCATGAGAATCACCAAGGGGTCACACTAGCTGAATACCAAACAGTACAGCGTTCAGTGACACGGTCTACAGTGGGAGGGCGCTCCAGAGGGGACCTGGCTGGTGCGTAGTGAGACAGACTAGATGAGAGCTGGGGGGACACTGGGCCAGAGCTGGAGGCAAAGGCAGCTCTCCAGGGGGTTGAGGGTAGGGCCCAGAGTGCAGGAGGCAGGGCACGGGCCTTTGCCAGGTCGTGACCACAGAGCCCAGGGCCCTGCTCTGCTGGTGCTGCTCTAGCTCCTGTGGCGGCCTTGGGCCAGGAGGTGTTGTGCCTGCAGGGATAAACCCTCCACATGACCTTAAGAGGCACGGTGCCCAGTGCACAGGGCACACACCCATGTCAGGAGGACCCTCCTTTTCACCATGGCCTTTTGGACCTCGGCATGTCTGGCATCCCCAGTCCCCACAGGGAGTGCCCGTGCGAGCAGGGCCTGCCCCCAGCCCAGCAGCAGTAGAGGTGCACCAGAGCGGGGCTCGTCCCCCCCAGGGATCAGCGATTCCCAGGCTGATCCCTGCCTGTGGTCAGGGAGGTCCCCGGAGATCTTGTGACTAGAAACGCGCCTGCGGCTGCTGGTAATACCACGGTGCCCGCCCTGGCGTGAAGCTCAGCCGAGGCTTACCCACGGTTCCTCATCATGCGTCCTGTTGGTGTCAGGCTACGGGGAGACTGCTGGGGGGAGGGCGCGCAGAATAGAGGTTCACTCAGGTCAGGGAGAGGGCTTAGGAGGCGTCCTTGGCCAGTGTGGAGAGAAGCAGGCACCTGCTCCCTGACCCCACCGGATCCCTGGGCAAGCGCCAGTGGGTCTGGCGAGCTAGCGAGCAGTGTCACCACCTAGATATACCTGTCGAACGGTATCATTTCATGATCAGACACCAATAGATAATGCCTAGCAATGTCTGGTTGGGAGTCTCAGTGTTTGTTCAGAGCACCAGCTGCTTAGCTAATTCTCTTTCCACAGAGTAACATTTTCTGAAAACATTTTCTTTTTTAATCTTTATAGAGTAACTCTTAGTTCATGGGACTCAAAGTCTAAAAAGCCATGTAACTGTACCAAATCCCAGTGTCTGAAATTGTAAGTAATCACAAATCCTTCCTTATTAAATATGAAATAAGGGTGTTAGAAGGCAGCGAGCGAGCACAGTGCAGGGGAGCAGCGTGGCCAGCGTGCCGTGCTGCACTTGATCCTCAACGCCCGCCTGGGCTCCAGGCAGCAGCGTGGTGTGGATCTTTTGGTGCTGTCCTCAGAATGGCCCTGCCCACCCTTTGAGGGTGTGGACTTTCTTGGACTTTGGTTCACAGCGCTGGCCCCTCTGGCAGGGGCTGGACATGTCAGTCATCTTGGTTGAGCATTAACTGTGACATGTCCACATCCTATTTCCTAAAGTCTGATGAATTGGTTTACTCTATATTGAAATCTTTTTCAGAAAAATCTCCCCCAGGGGTACCAACTCCCAGGAGGCTCCTCCAGGGGTGGTAGGGCAGACTGTCAAGCCACACTGGGGCTGCAGGAGACAGGAGGCTGAAGAGGAAGTGGCCTGGCCGTGCCTGGCAGATCCCTGAGCTGGGTGCCCTCTCCCTGCGGGTTTGGTTTGTCTGGTGTGCCTGCCAGCCTGGTCCCACCGTGGAGGGCAGCGGGTCCTGGCCCGTGTCTGCAGCCGAACCACAGACCCCTGGTGTTTCCTTTGCAGGGCTCCTGAGGACCCTGAGAGCTGCACTGAGGGACATGAAGTGGGGGCACGCGTGGGTGAAATCCAGACGTTTCCGAAACTGATTTCTGTGCACAGTAGTGGTGGTGTCTAGGTTGACTGGGTGCACGCCCCGGGCCTCTCAAACACCAGGGCCAGGCTGCTCTAGGTGCCGCTTGCTGAGGAGGGCCGGCAGGGCAAGAGGCCGTGGTCTGGGCGTCCAGGGTGTCCAGGGCGGCAGCCACACTCCTTAGCTGCTGGCAGGATTTGGGGACTGGGCAGGTCATGAGCCTAGGGGGTTGCAATTGGGGCTTTTCTCAATTTTTATATATTTTAAACATTTATTTTCTTCATAATTAGCTTATTAAGGCACCAAATGTAAACCCCACTTTTATAACAGGATTTCTTGAGATAGGAAGTGACGTGTTAACTTGTAAACCTCTGGACAATAATTTCAGTAAGAGATTAAGCCCTCTGCCCTGGTGTTAGGGGGTCTCTTCCTCTTTTCTGAGCACTCCAAAAGTAGGAGTTGGTTTTATACCATGGGTGTAGATTATTCTTCACGACAATTTTAATTGGCTCACATGTCCACTTTAAACAAGTCCAGACTCTGTCCTAATCCCTCCATTCTAGCTCCATTTTTGCTGAGGTACTGGGTGGGATTGGGCGGAATCCTTCCTAGTCTCTAGTTTCTGTTGCCCTCAGCTGGCTGCTATGGAAGGTGGGGCCAGTTCCTGGTGCCACTTCTTCAAGGGCTGTGTCCCTCTATTAGCCAGACTGCTCTTTGCCACAGCACTTGGTGGGATGGAGGGTGGAGGCTGGTGATGCTTTTTGTATCTCCTGTTGCTTATTCATGCTTCAGTTCCTTCTTTTACATTTAAAAGATGGAGTAATTCAGGCTCTACGGCTTGTTCTTCTGGTATTCAAAGCCCCTGGTGCTGGTTCCTGTCTTGAGTTTCACCCTTAGGCTTCCTACCTCAAGTGCTGTGGGACTTAGGATGTGCAGTTCATGGTTAGACTCTGCATGCGGTGTCTGTGGATACACTTGGCCTGAGGATACACTCCTTCAGAGAAAATGTGTGTGCTTCTGCCTGGAGCTCGGTGCTCTTCCAACTTGGACGGCTTAAAATTTGGGGCTAAATTTTTTTTTCAGGCCGAGCATATTATAAGTTCAGATTTAAATAAATGAGCCCTCCCTCCCACAGCCAATGCTCTGGGATACAGATCCTTGCCATTGATCGGGGGAGGTTTTAAAAATTTTTATCTATTTATTTAGCAGAGTCCCAAGAAATGTTTATGCAATTTTGTGTGATTTATCTATTTCTTATAAAAGTATTCAGTGACCTCTCAGAGTGAATCTGCCTATTTCTCCTTGTGATCCCACTTGGGGAGTGTGTCGGACCTCTGCAGCAGAGGACATGGACGTCGTGATTGCAGTCCTTCCACGGCTGTCATTGACTCCATGTCCCAAGCCACCGGCCTCAGCACCTTCTGCTGTGGAGGGCTGCACCCGCGCCTTCTGTGGCTGGTGTCAGCAAGGCGCACTGTATGTATCCTTTCGTTTCCACACTTGCTGTGTGGTAGTCCTTTTGCTTAGGTGTGCCTTCTGCAAGGTAAATACGGATGGATTTTTTTTTTTTTTTTCATACCAGGGATTGAACCCAGGGGCACTTAACCACCACGAGTCACATCCCAGCCCTTTTTTTAAATTTTGAGACAGGGTCTCACTAGGTTGCTTACAGCTTTGCTAAGTTGCTGTGATCCTACCTCAGCCTCCTGAGCCGCTGGGATTACAGGCGTGCACCACCCCACCTGGCTACCGCTGGATTTTTAAGAAAGCAAATATGGGTTTGGAATATAGTTGAGTGCTAAGATGGCCTAAAATGCTCAAGGTCCTGGGTTCGACTCCCAGCACCATAAACTGAACAGACACCCAAATGTGAACAAAAGGCAGGTCTAGTGGTCCCCGTGTTTAACACTTCTGGGATCCATGGGCATTCCTTGTCTGGGGGTTAATATGTGCCGGCTCACCTGTGCCATCTTCATTTCCTGGAGTCGTGATATTTACATTTTTGATTTTCTTTTTCACTCAAATGGCAGCGATTCCATTCATTCTAGTCTGCACCTGGCTTTTAAAAATTGTGGGGAGGTTTGCACTGCATCAAATTCAGCATTCCAACACTTTAAAGTGTGTGATTGGGGCTGTGAAGACAGGCGAGGTGCTGTGGAGCTCTGCCACCACCCACTGCAGGGTCTTTTAGCATCCAAGCAGGAGCCCTGTGCCTGTTAAACTCTGCTCCCAGCCCTGGGAACTGTTCTGCATTCCATCTCTACACTGGCCTGTCCGAAGGAGTTCATGTAAGTGGAACCATGAAGTCTTTGCCACTGTGACTGGCTTATTTAGCTAGTGTTCCTAAGGTGTCACCCATGGTGAAGCATGTTTCAGAGCCTCATTCATTTTCTAGGCTGAGTAATATTCCATTGCATGTGTAGGCTGCATTTGTCACCTGCTGTGGGTGGACACGGGGTTGCTCCTACCTTTGACTGCCACAAGTGCTGCTGCCCTGATTGTAGGTGGCGTGTATCTGAGCCCCATCTGCTATTCTTCTGTGCATGCCCAAGAGGGTTGCAGGGTCACGAGGTGCCTGTGTCACCTCTTGAGGAACTGCATGCTGTCTTCCCCACAGGGCACCTTTTGCACTGCCACAGCAGTGCCTGGCTCCACTTCATTTTGTGTTTTCAATTTCTGTTTTTTCTTTGCCCTTTTTTGCCTGAAGCTTCTGCCCAATGGCAAAGTGGAGGGAAGGAGAGGGAGAGCAGGGCCTGGTCCCAGCAGACAGGCAGCTGTGCTTGCTCACTCACTGTCACAGCACAAGCACTTTGGAGAGCCTGTGATTCAGGAACAGGTGTCGAGACAGCTGCGGCCCTGCCGCCCAGCAGTCGGTGTCTAGCTGGGGAGGCCTTTATGAGCAGGAGCACCTCAGGGACGGTGGCTGGGCAGTGCAGCCAGGGAGGCTCCCTAAGGAGATGCAGAGGGCGAGTGAGGAGGCTGTTCAGGACTGGGGGCAGGTCCAGCAGGCCAGCAGGGAGGCCAGCAGGGAGGCCGCAGGAGGATTTGGACACAAGTGCTCAGTTCCCAGCCAGGAGGTGGCTGGTGCCCCACTGTGGGAGTCCATGTAGCAGAGGAGTGCTCGAGGTCATAGGACCAAGAGTGCACTGTTTCTACGCAAGCTTGCCTGCCCCACAGCATGAGCCAATGTCAGAGCCCCAAACCAGGACCAGGGCACAAGTACCACCCCCCCACCCCCCCCACCCCCCCACCCCCCGCACGTCTTCTGCCACACCAGGAGGTCCCCATGTTCGGCTTCCTGGCTCCTGGGTCCTGTGTCTCCCTCCTGGGTCCCGGCCTTGTTGGGCGTGGGGAGCCATTCCTCAGGCCTCCGGGTCTGACACCGTCCCAGTCTGTCTCCATGCTTAGAAGATGGCTGGGCTGGGAGCAGGTGGTCAGTTGGGGCCTTTCCCCAGCCTCCTGGGGGCCTGGCCACCCTGCCGGGCCTGCCTCCTCTGTCTGAGCCTCCTGCGAGGCCGCCAGCCTCACTCTTTCTGGAGCTGCACAGACCTCTCTGTTCTGGGTGCATGCAGGGAACCTCTCGGCACTGCCCGTCTACGTCTGTCTGTTCTGCGGAGCCTAGGCCTGGCAGGCTCCCTTCCTCTCCACTCCTACCGGCTAGCTCCCCCTCCCGCGCCCCGCTCTGGGTTTCTGGAATCCTGTCTGATGAGCCTGGGTTCTGGCCTGTCCCCGCCTCCTTTCCCTCACTGCTGTTTTCTTCTTCTTCCGTCCTGGTTTCCTCACCTTCCCTCCCTCGAGCTGTGCGTCTCCATGACTGCTCTTTATTTTCTAGATTTTAAAAACATACCATTCCTCTTAAGATCATTTGCTTGTTTAATGAATTCAAGGCCTCAAGGCCACAGATGCCCCTCCCTCCAAGTCTCCTTGTCTCTGCTTCCGTGGCCTGTCTGTCCTCACAGTATGTGATGTCTGGGTCCCTCTGCTCGTGGTGAGAGCCCTGGGGCCTGGCGAGGCTCACAGTGTTGCTTGGGTGACTTCTTGGGAGCCTCATGTCAGCCTGCCTGGGCGTTTCCCCTGGGGCTGGGCAGAGTCCTCCAGGGCTAGAGGCCTGAGGCGGAGAGGGAAAAGGAAGCGGCCCAATGTCAGTTTCTTCCTCCTGTGCCCCACAGCACCCCCCTCCTGGCTTTACCCCAGAGAGCGAGGGGGTGGGGACAGGAGGGCTCTGGGGGCTGAGGGTCTCCGAGGCAGAGTTCAGCCCACACTCCACTGAGCCCAGTCACCTCCCCCGCCCCGCCCCAGGAGCCCCCCCTCCCCCGCCCCTCCAGGGCTCCTGAGGCAGGTGCTCAGCTCTTTCCTCTGACTTGTGGAGTCTCAGCCTCTGATTTCCACCTCCCTCCCTCCCTTCTCTCTGTCTTCCTGAAACACCTGCCTGTGCTCTTGGCCCCACAGAGGCTCTGTGTCCCCTGTCCCCAGGAGGGAACCTTCCCATGGGCCTTTTGTGCAGCAAGTTTGTTTCTAAGTCACCCCCCCCCCCCGGAGGCCACCATCCCAGGACCCTGTTTCCATGGGAGCCTCTGGCCTAAGTTGGACTTTTATATCCCAGCCTTTGTCTTCTCTCTCCTGCATGCCCAGGCTGTGGCCAGCCGAACTCTGGGTCACCTGAGACTGCAGGTGCCCCAGGACAGCCCAAGCCACTCCAGAGCTCACTAGAGTCACAGTCCTTGTCTTCTTGGCCCCGAGGGTTCTCCTTAACTCTCCTGCTGGGTTCACGTGCATTAAAAAATAGTTTAACAATATGAAAATAATAAACATAAAAGCACAGTGCCTAGGAATCCCGCCGCAGAGATGCTGTGACAGCTGGTCCGCCCGCTGCTGGGCGCCTGCACAGTCCATGCTGATCTGCCGCAGCCCTGAGGCAAGGCTCCTTGGTCTCCATTCCACAGCTCGAGGCCCACAGAGAATGGCCCAGATCAGGCAGCTGAGGAGCTGGGGGCAGAGCTGAAGGGAAACCCGAGCTGAAGTGCTTCTGAAGGAGTCCTGCCCCCCTTCGCTGGTCACGCTGAAGCCAGGGAGTGGCTGACGAGCTGGCCCACACCTCTCGAGGGTCAGCTGTGGGCAGGGCTGCAGGGTCCTGGTCTCCATGCCGGTTGGATCCACTCTCCAGCCCCAGCACAGAACCTGAAGATGTGCCACCACAGGCCGCCGCCCGCCCCTCCTCCCGCTGTGCTTCCCATCTGCAGTTCCTGGTTATGGATGTGGAATGAAGGGGACGGAGCCCAGCTCCTCCTGTGGACTCTCACCCCCACCTGCAGCCAGCAGATGGGCCTGGAGGACTGGTGGCCAGACGGCTCTGTGTTATTTGGTGTTTCTCCTCCCCAACTCCCTGTGCTCCTGGGAAAGCGGCAGAGGGAACTCGGGGCCAGAAATGATTGACAACAGGCACCTTCCCGGAGCCCTCTTGCCTTGCAAAATCCTACGCTGTGATACTAATGGCTTTAACGCGTTTCTTTCTCCTGTGTTAGACATGGCAGAGCATCACCCCAGCCAATCTAGTTTCTGTAAAAAGGCGTTGGCATCCCCTAGGTCAGAGCCTGGCCACAGCCTGCACGTGTGCGCTGCTTCTCACCACGGTGCACTGGTGCACCGACTCACACTGCGGTTTTCTTCACAGGTACTGTGACTGCTTCGCCAGCGGGGACTTTTGTAATAATTGCAATTGTAACAACTGTTGCAACAATTTGCGACATGAAATTGAACGCTTTAAAGCCATTAAGGTAAGGCATCTTAAAAACGTGTTTGAGACATTCCCAAAATGATCTGCAGAGATTCCTAATCTCAGGATTGGGAAACCCAGTGTGGGTCTCCTCTGCAGGCGGGTACCTGTGCCCTGGTCCTGGTTTGGGGCTCTGACACTGGCTCATGCTGTGGGGCAGGCAAGCTTGCGTAGAAACAGTGCAGGTGCAGGGGAGTGGCGGGTCCTCCAGGGAGAGGGCTGAGGAGCACCCTGGGCCCTGGCCCTTTGTAAGTTGAATGCCCTCTGAAGGCACATGTGACCTCCTGGGGCCCAAACCCCCTGCTGCAGACGGGGGCCTGTGTTTATCCCCATTTACAGACACAGGTAATCAGGGGGACAGGAAGGACACCAGCTCTAGGAGCACTTCCTGGGGAAATTGAGGTCCGGCCACTGGGCCTGGAGACCACCATGAGCCAGTGGAACAAAATGGTACTCCTCAAATAACTTAACTCCCCTCTTTGAGCTATGAATAAACCACCTAGAAATACCTTCCTGATTCCGATCAGCCAGGTCTGTTGGACAGAAGGTAACAAAGACACTTGTCAGCCTCAGGGTAGCCACGTGTAATTTAGAGATAAAGGTCACCATCTACAATTAAAATGTAAAAAATTTACTTTGAACCTTGGATTTCTCAGGCATTGCTGATAGGAATGTGGATTGGTGATAGGAATTGGGAAATTGCTGGGCAGTATCTGGTGGAGCTGACCATCTGTATGGCCTGGCCTAGCCGTTTCCTTCAGGGACATGTGTGTAAATGTCCACCCAAGACTTGCACGAGCATCTCAGGGCAGCCGTACTCACAAATCCCAGCCTGGAAGCACCCTGACCCTCGGGGTAGACTCTGCAGTGGAATCCACACACCGGTGGAAAGGCCAGGGCAGCTGAGGGCAGCAGCGATGCGTCCAGCTGGGGGCTGCACAGAGAAGCTGGCTATGAGAGGATGAAGCCCTGGTGAAGCCCAGCGCGAGCAGACAGAGCCGTCCAGCCATAGAGCTTTGTCCTCTGCCAGGGTGCAGCAACGGGAACAGGGCAGCCTGCGACCTGGCTGGGTGGGTGCACAGGGGTGCGCAGGCCTGCGACACTGCACCTGCAGGGATGTGCGCTGCTGTGCACTCTGGTCGTGACCAAGATGTCTGTATGAAGTCGCACGCTCCAGGGCGGTGCTGTGCGGTGGCCCGCCGCTGCCACACTAGGTGCTGGTGCCTTGTGTCCTACGCACCCAGGAGGGAGGGCACAAGGACCTCCGCTGGGACTTCTGTGGTGTCTGAGTGTTTGCGGAGAGCAACAATCACGCTCCTTTGAAAATACAAAGAGCCCCCGGTTGAGACCTGGGCTCTGGAGTGGCCGGGACTTGGCCTGGCCTCCACACCTGCTGCGTGTTATTTACCTGCCCCGTGTCTCCTCTGCTTCATCTGCAAGAAAACAGCGGCGTCAGCATCTCCCTCCTGGTGCCGAGAGGTTCCAGAGAAACCAGAGCTCTCGGACCCTGGTCCCTGTGGGGAGGAGCGGACATGTCCCTGTGGAGAGGAGCAGGGACGTGGCTTCCTGGCCTCTCTGCTGTCTGCGGGCGTGACTGTGAGGGCAGCGGGCGCCTGGGAAGCCCCCACAGAGGGAGAGGCGCCCAGCCAGACCCCAGCCGGGCTGCTGCAGCAGCGGGGTCAGTGTGGGCGCCTGGCGGAGGCTTTCCTGATGGCGTCTCCGTTTCTGTCGTTTCTGTCGTAGGCTTGTCTGGACAGAAATCCTGAAGCGTTCCAACCAAAAATCGGGAAAGGAAAGCTGGGGGACGCCAAGCCACGGCACACCAAGGGCTGCAACTGCAAGCGGTCGGGCTGCCTGAAGAATTACTGCGAGTGCTATGAGGTGCGTGGCCGGCCAAGAGAGCTCCTGGCCTTTCCTTCCTGGGCCCTCGGGGGCCTCGCTGGGCATTCACCTGGGTGCCCCTGGGCCGTGTCCGCCCCTCGCCCACCTTGGGCTTTGTCCTCTGCGCCAGCTGCTCCACGTGCTGGAGCACCCAGGGGCTGGAGCACCCAGGGGCTGGAGCACCCGGGGGCTGGAGCACCCACGTGCTGGAGCACCCAGGGGCTGGAGACCCAGGGGCTGGAGCACCCAGGGCCTGGCACTTGATGGGTCCCAGGGAGCTGTGCCTCCTCCCCTGAGCACAGCGGGGGCCAGAGTGCTCCCGTGGGGCCTAGGTGATCCCCGGCTTCCATTGGTCAGGCCGCCGTCTGGGCTGGCTCTCCCTGGCTCTTAGTTCCCTCAGAGACCAGAACTGGACAGCCAGCTGACAGAGTGAGGCCCAGACCCAAGCTCAAGAAGAACCCTCCTGATTCTGGGAAACGCTGAAAGATCCAAGAGGGCAACCTAGCAGCCCCCAGCTAGGATTCTGAGAACCTGTCGGAGACGCTGCAGACATGGAGTGGCGCCATCCGGGGACTCCTTGCAGCCAAGTGCCCTCACTGCCCACCACCTTCCCTCCGTTGACCCAGCCCACTCTCCATAGGCTGAGGCCATGCCAGAGAGTGGCCCACAGGTCGTGCAGGCAAAGTGTCTAGTGCAGCCTCGACACCAGAACATCCTGACACCATGCCCAGAGGTGGGGGAGGCGGCACAGGTGCCCTGCTGCAGCTCTGAGCAGCAGGGAGCAGAGGGAGGTCAGGGCTGCAGCAGAGGAGGCTAAAAGCCATGGGGCCAGCTCGGCCTAAGGCTGCATGGGCAGGGAGGTGGACCTGGAAGACACCCTCCTGAGCTCACAGCACCAGGAAGGACCAGACTCGGGGTGCACCCAGCAGCAAGCAGGTCGGGTCTCCCCTGACCTCAGACCTGCCCCGGTGGCTTTCTCACCCACTGACTCACCTCTGCACAGGAGCAGGGCCTGCCTCATGCCTTCCATGTGAAGGGGAGGCTGTGGAGCTGGGGTGTCACAGACCAGCCAGACCAGGCTTTGTGCAAAGCAAGAGTCAGATGGAGAGCTGGGCTCAGGGTCACACCTGTAGTCCCAATGTGTAGTCTCAGGAGGCTGAGGCAGGAGGATTGCAAGTGTGAGGCCAGTCTGGGTAACTTAGTGAAGGCCCTGGAAAAGTCAGATGAGCCCTGCCGGGCTGCAGTGCAGAAAGGAGGGTGAGCCCCCACGGTGGCTGCACCTCGGTATTCCCAGGCACAGCACCACAGCGCTCACTCCTCTTGACATCTGTTGGGTTTTTGGTATGAAAATTGTGGATTGTACATGATCGAATATAAGTAAAGAATATTATTAAAGTCCAAACAGAAGCATTTTATGTTCCAGGCCAAGATCATGTGCTCTTCTATTTGCAAATGCGTCGGTTGCAAAAACTACGAGGAGAGCCCAGAGCGAAAGACGCTGACGAACATGCCAAGCTACGTGGAGGTGGCGGATCTTGAAGGCAGCCATCATTTGTCACCAACTAGATTTTCAGGACTACCGAGGTTCAGAAAAGACAGGTAGGTACCCCGAACCCACAGGGTGGTGAGGTTAGTTGGGAGGACAACGGAAAGCTGGGGAGGTGAGCGAGCGTCCGCAGGGCGGGCCTGGGGCGGGAGGAAGGGAGGCGCCTACCCTCGAGGCCCACTAGGTTTCCTTGGAAGCCCTGCTGCCAAAACTGCTTGTCCTGCTTGGCCTCATTGGAGGTGCCCTGTTCTGCACAAGGCAAAGGCCTGGCCAGGGCCACCAGCAGGGCCAGCGCCTCCCCTGGCCATGCGCCTGGACAGCAGAGGTGGGGACAGCAGAGGCGAGGTGCAGAGCTGCTCTGACCCAGCAGCCCCCTCCGGAGGCAACAGGGGCTGCGAGCAGCTGGACGGTCTCTGCTTGCTGCTTCCAAAGCCCAGCATGATCCTGGAGGCTTTCAGAGGTGGGCGGTGCAGCTCAGTGGGAAGTGACTCCAAGTCTCACAGGGTGTGGAGGGTGAGGCCACAGTGGGCATGGCGTGGCATGTCCTCGGGGCCACATGCATCCTGTAGCTCCCGATGGCCTATGGGGAGGAGGGCAGGCACCCTGCCAGGCATTGGTGGAGCCACCTTCCTTACACTGATCGGCTGCCTGGGGTCCCTGTTCTGAGAGTCCCATGTCCCCAAGCCCTGCCAAGCCCTCGTGTCCCACAGCGCAGCTCAGGAGCCTCTGGGTTGGGTGGGTGGACCAAATTCTGAAAAAATATGGACTCTGTCAGGAGCGGGTGTGAGAGTGAGGCAGATTGGCCTGCCGGTGTTGCTCCTCCCAATTCGCCCTGTGCGTTGGCCAGAGGCAGCATGGATTGTAGCAGGGACTTCAGGCTGGCATGGCGAGCCACATTCTGCAGAGCAGGAAGGCGCTCAGACAGCCCCTGCCCTCCTCCTGCAGGCGGCTCTCCTCCTGCATCTCCTGGGAGGTGGTGGAGGCCACCTGCGCCTGCCTGCTGGCTCAGGGCGAGGAGGCGGAGAAGGAGCACTGCTCCGAGTGCCTGGCGGAGCAGATGATCCTGGAGGAATTCGGAAGATGTTTGTCGCAGATTCTCCGCATCGAGTTTAAGTCCAAGGGGTTAAAAATCGAGTCAAGTACCATGTAGTATAGCAAGCCCTGAGTGCATGCAAACACGTACCTCGGCATTCTGAGGAAGCTCTGGTTCAGAAAGGTGGTTGGAGGAGCAAGAGGCCAGCCTGCGGCCACACGAGCCAAACAAGGCCGAGCTCTTAGCTAGGCGCGGTGGCTCACGCCTGTCATCCTAGTAGCTTGGGAGGCTGAGGCAGGAGGACCACAGGTTCAAGCCAGCCTCAGCAACTTGGAGAGACCCTGTCTCAGAATAAAATAAAAAATAAAAAGGGATGGGAATGTAGCTTAGTGGTAGAGCATCCCTGATGCCAAAAAATAAATAAAATAAAACCTCATGGAGCTCTGGTCTGCACCAGGCCTGGAGAGTTGCCCGAGGGGCTCAGCAGGGCGCCTTGTTTGAGGAAGGCATGGCACAGGAGTCTTCTCTCCAGGGAGTGGGCTGCCCTGCAGGAAAAACCAGGGTGGTTTTGGTTTTGGTTTGTGTGTTTTGTTTTTCAAATGATTTAGAAGTAAATTCTCCAGAGAGCTGTTATGGTGTGACATACAGTTTCTGAGGAGCCACTGAGCACCTCAGAGCACATCTGCAGTGTGGAGGTCCCCCAAGACTCACAGGGTCACCAGCCTTCCAAAGCCACCAGGACAGGCAGGTGGGGCCCACAGGCCAGGCTAGCAGCAGGAGGGCTGAGTCACAGGACTTCAAATTGTATTTAGTTTCTCATACATTTCTACTCAAATTGAGGAAAAGCTCTATTATCCAATTAACTTCTCCAGAATTATTGTTATTATTAAATGTAAAGCTCGGCTAGAGTAATTAGTTTGCAGAAGCCAGCACGTAAGATTGGTTATTGACTCTTTTGGTTCTATTATAAACGTAAAAATTAATAAAAATTTCCAAAGTCTTCAATTGTCATATTTAACTTAGTAATTGGAAATACATGCATCTAAAAAATAGCCTCCCTGAGACATAGTGAAGTCGGGTTCTTTCCTTTTCTGCGTTCTTTAGCCGCCTTGGTCACTTTGAATGCTAGGACACTCGGGTTGGCGCCATGCAATGGCAGTGGAGGAGACTGGTGGCGGGGCCAGCGCGGCACATCAGTGAGCCACGAGCAGAGCCTGGTTCTGACCCAGGCCGCCTCCTTTAAGCCCCCTTGGCCTCCTGGGTGAAGGCAGACGCAGGCGCCAGGAGCCTCCCCGCCCCACGGCCCTAGTCTAAAGCAGCGAGGTGATTACACATAACCTGCACCTCGGTCCTCTCTAGGTCACTCCTAGCACAAGATGCAGCTTTGTCAACAGTTGTTGGTAGAGTGTAGTTTTTATTTGCATTTTTAAATTCTTTATTTTCAGTGTGCGTTGGTTGGGTCTGAGGTGCAGAAACAGAGTTCAGCACAGGGGACTGTCCCACAGGGATGCAGCTGGCTCTCGGTGTTTTCCCCGGGAAGTAAAGAAGTCACCTTCTGTGGCTCCTTTGAGAACTGTCACCTCACCCATCTCTTTGCCACCACACCCCCACTAACCCTGGCCCCGCTCCCCTTGGCTCCCTCCTTCTGATTCCTAAAAGGAAGGAAGGGTCTGGAAGGGGAGAAGGAGGCCTCTGGACAGTGGGCACTACCAGTCCACCACCCACCATCTGCCAGAGGCCTGTGGCTGGCAGGAGCAGGGCTCTGCAGGAACCCGGGCTGGGCACTGTTGGCCCAGTGGCTGACTCCCCAGGGAGCCAATGTGGTGAGGCAACAACCAGCCAACAGAGGTGGGTGACAAGCCTTCCATTAGGTGGCTAGGGACCTACTGGGAACCTGGAGCAGGAAGGGTGCCCTTACAAGGGGACTCTGGCTCAGAGTCCTGGGGGTCCTCAAGGAGTTGGCCAGGCATCAGGAGGGCCGTGGGCACTGGCCTCCAGCAGGTGGGGCGGGGTAGCAGCTGCAGTGGGTCCTGGCCTGAGGGCTGAGCCAGGAGGCTGGGGGCAGCTCCGTGGTGACAGGCCCCTGCATGGGCGTGGCAAGACACCAGATAGCCCAGGCTGAGCTTGGTGTGAGAGGGCCAGCCCAGGCTGTCCTGGACCAGCAGGGGCAGCAGTGCAGGTGTCCCCAGTAGCTGCTCAAGTTGGAGAGAATTAAATGTGAAGGAGAAGAAAGGAGGCCCCACGTCCAGCGTCCAGGCCTGGGTGTTGGGAGTGGACACCTGGTTGAAGTGCAGGAGCCTGGAGGTCGAAGGGTAGATGAGGTCCTGGAGCACAGAGCAAGGGGGGTGGGGAGCAGCTGGGACTGGACGGGCCAGGGGAGGGCGAGGGCAGGTCTGGAGTCCACAGGCGCGCTCCTGAGCCCACAGCAGCACGCTGCGCGGCCCTCCACGCAGGTCCAGGTAGGGTCTACCCTCACATGTGGCTGCCCAAGGCCATCACGTGGGGGAGTCCCCAGGAAGAATGCAGCAGTGGGTGAGCCACCAGGCCCTGGGGCTCCTCAGTCCCCTCCCACCCACCAGGCTACTAGGGCCTGAGTCCAGGGAAAGGCCCCTCCCAGCCCCCCAGCCTGCAAGTTTGTCCTCGAAGGTTTCTGGCCCTTCCTCTTGGCCTGTTTTCTTCCAGGACCTTCTGACAGGCTCCAGCTGTCCCCAGAGGCCCCATCCCGCTCCCACACACTCTCCCAGGCAGGGTCTCTCCCACATGACAATGAGCCAGGCAGGGGCAGAGCTGACACCCCTCACCCTCACCCCTGCTGGCCGGCTGTCACCACACAGCACTGACAGCCACCCTGTCACCCTCATCCAACCTGGCCTGTCCCTAAATAGCAGCTCTTCAGGACGGGGGTTTGTGGGCTTGTGTTTTGTTCCCCTCAGTAACAGACTTCCTCCGTCATCACGTCTGACTCAGTACTAGGACATGCAATAGGGGGTGACGCAGAGATGCTCTCCACACGGTGCCTGGGCTCTGGGGTTGTATCTGCTGCGCAGTGTGGGTAAAACAGAGACCAAAGCTCAAGAACCAGACGAGTGCAGTTGCTATTTTTTATTTTGTCGCTCAGAACAATTACCTAAACCAAATCATCTTAAATGATAGCAGCACAGCACAGAAGCGGAGCACAGAGTGGGTCACTCTGTACAAAAGGGCAGAGTTTCCTCATCTTCGAGGGTGACGGCGCCTCAGGACTGCTCTGTGTCTTCTGAGGAGACCTCCGGTGGGAGGCCGGCCAGGCTGTGGAGGGCTCCGGCCTCTGGAAAGGGAAGAAACACGCTCAGGCAGCGGACAAGAGAGAACCGGCCTTGGCACACGGCAGGAAGGGCAGGAAGCCCTCTGTCTCCCGCCTCTTAACACCTGGGCTCAGAATGCATCTGAAACTGTCCGGCTCTTAATTCAGGCTGCAAAGAAGTATAATTCCTATCGGGCAATGGAAATCGATATCTCCTAACAAAGGGCTTTCCAGGTTACAAAATTAAAAGCAAAACAAACCAGAACGACGACATGCAGACCCCGCCTGCTCCCCAAGTCCCCTGGGCCCTACCGCGGGAGCTGGCTGATGGCTTGGAGCCTGCAAACACCACACACCACTGAGTCCTCCTCCGCACCCTCCCTGTGCCTGGATGGTGCTAGGGAATGAGCAGCAGCCCCAACGTCCCCCTCTCCCCAGGCCTGCCAGAAGTCCTTCAGCCGAACAGGGAGCAGAGAGAGCCCCCACACTGCATCCACAGCAGAACAACTGTAGAAGTCAACCACCAAACGTCTCTGTTGGAGAGACCAAGTGGTCCATCCTTGTCCCCCACCAGGTCCCACGCTGGCCTCCCTGTGTTAGTGCTCGGAGCCTCGGGCCTCTTCCTGCGCTCCTCCCCCCACTGCAGTGTGTTCTGACCGGTGACTGTCCCATTAAGGCCAGACAGGGCCAAGAGCCTTTTGTCTGTGATCTGAACATGACCCATGAGTTTTCTGTGCTCTAGACGGCCTCTGGAGCACCTGGCTTGAGGCTTGCTATTGCTCTAAGGGACAGGTCAATTGTCACCATGTCAAAGACTATGATGGATCCAGTGGAGCAAACTAAACCCAAAGGCCCCTCTCTTCCAGGTCGCAATGTTGGTCTGGTGACGCTTTGAGGGGCAGTGTTGTGACTGTGCTGCACTCCTAGCATCAGTGTCTTGTCCCTGTAGCCCTAATACACTCCAGGAAAGGCTTTGCATAAATGTACGAGACCCTTTCTCTTTTTCCTTTTTGTTTTTCTGGGTTTGTTTTCCTTTCCTTTCTTTTTTTTTTTTTTTTTTTTTTTGGTGGTGCTGGGGCTGGACCCCGGGCCTTGGAATGCTAGGCAGGCACTCTACCAACGGAGCTTCATCCCCAGCCCTCCTTTTTCTTGTTAAAATGTCTCCCTGTGTTGCCCAGCTGACTTCAAGCTCCTGGGTTCAGGTGATTCTCTGCCTCAGCTCCCAGCAGCAGGGATACCACAACACCCGGCGGGTGGAGCCCTTTCTTGATCCACTTTGTGTGTCGGGTGTTCTAAGAGAGAGCCTGTGTGTGCGTGGCAGGAGATGGAACCCAGGGCCTTGCGCATGCCAGGAAGGTGCTCTACCACCGAGCCACACCCCCAGCCAAAAATGGCGTTTTAAAATTGTGACATTTCGAGGCTGGGGATGTGGCTCAAGCGGTAACACGCTGGCCTGGCATATGCGGGATGCTGGGTTCAATTCTCAGCACCACATAAAAATAAAGATGTTGTGTCCACCGAAAACTAAAAAATAAATATTAAAAAATTCTCTCTCACATACCTTTGAGATGCAAGAAAGTCAGAAACTCAATTAGTGTGCGCACTATATTGCTCTCAGGCAGCGACCTGTCAAGGCTTCCTAGAAAACAGAGAGGGTCACCTGTACCTTCTGTCACCCATTGTCAGGGATCTGGGCACTGCAAGGGCAGTGAGCAACCCAGGGCTAGAGGGCACCCCAGTGCTTTCTCTGGAGCCATGGAGGGCTGGGCCTAGAAGACCCCTCAGCCCAGCCCCCTGGTCCCTGCAGCTGCTCCTGACCACACTCTGTGCCCCTGGGAGGGTGGGCGTGGGGGGGGGCGCTGCTCTCACCTGGCTTTGCTTCCTCCTCGGGCTGGAGCTCCCGCTTCCCAGCCAGGCCATGCTTGTCACCAAGGGATCTGTGGGTGTCGATGGCATCTGCTTGCAGAGGAGAGAGCACTGACCGCTCACTGATCATGCCCTCCCCCCAAAGGACAGCCAGACTGAAAGTAAGGCAAAGTGTGGAAACACAGAAGGGGGACGCTTGGTGACAGGGGCCATCTGCCCACTCTCATACAGGTGCTACCCAAAAGAAGGGGGCATGCAACGAGCCGGCCATGCAGGACAGCCTGGTGCACAGCCGGTACCTTCCATGAGGACAACAGAAGACCTCTCTGGCAGCGTGTGGAGATGAGTGGAGCCAGAGAGAGGAAGGCGGCAGGGAGGGAGACGGGGTGTTGGGGCTGACATGGGGGACTGTGATGGCAAGAAGAGCGCTTCCCATGCTGTCACAGGAGTCCAGGAGAGAAGCTCCGTGGAGCTGAGCCAGTGGGAGGGGTGCGCAGAGGGGCTGGGTGTGGCTGTTCAGGAGGGGACGAGGTCCTGGCTACACAACCAGGGGGGTTGTGCGTCTGCAGGGCGAGTTGAGGGGAGACTGCTTCACTGTCCCGGAGGCAGGGTCCTGGCACTGAGCTACAGAGGCCTGACCCGGAGGTGTCCTCGCAGCAGTCCGACCCAGCCGAGGACCTGAGCTCTGACAGGGCTTGCCAGCCGCCTCTCCTAAGCTGGCCTTAGCACTCCTGGGCCCCAGAGGTCATGAAGTACCCAGGAAACGGCTCAGGTTGGGGCTGCCTCCCTGGGAGTGGGAGAGGGTATCCGTGGAGCTAAGGAGCTGGCTAAGCTGGTGGGGGCCCAGTCCCTTCACAGTGTCATGTAAATGTCCTCCTTTTATGTGGCCCAAACTGGACATCCATGTATGAAAAGGACCACCGGCTAGCAGGTTCCAGGGAGCGGGATTAACCGACCACCCCATAGGCCGAGGGCTGTCCCTCACTTACGCGGGCCCAGGAGGTAGCCGGCGCTGTTCAGGGTCCAGCCTCTCTTCTCCTTTGCCTTAACCGGGAGAAAGGAGGGTCAGGGGGGCCGGCCCGCGGAGCTAAGGTGACCGGGGCGCAGCGGGGCTCTCCAGGCCAATGGAACAAAGGCTGGGAGCCCTTGGTCTGACGCTGACCCAGGGCGACTCGGCCTCCTGGGCTCCCAGCCGGCGCGGGCTGTGGCGCTCATCTCAGCTGAGCCGGACGAACCCTCTTCTAAGCCCGCGCTGTCCGGGAAGCGGGGCCGCCGGGCGGGCACCCAGAGCGCGCACCGGGCGCCCACCCAGCGCGCTCCGCTCACCTGCGCAGCTCCGGGTCCCTTCCGCCGGGACGCGCACCTCCAGGCGGGCGGGCAGGGGACGCACCAGCCTCCACCCCGGGCTGGAGCTGAGGCGGTTGCCCCTTCCCGCCCTGGGGGCCCTGTCCCCTGTACTTACCGGCGGCCCGAGCCCCAGCGTGAACGGCAGCGCGGCGGCGAGCAGGAGCGCGGCGAGCAGCAGGGCGCTGCCTCTGGCCATCTGCAGCGGGGCGAAGCGGGGCAGGTTGGCGCACGTCGGGGCGGGGACGCGGGGCACAAGCGGACCGAGCGCGGGTACCTTGAGCCGCGGAGGGTCGGGAAGGGCGGCGGGGCGGGTCCGGCAGCGCTCCCAGGCGGCGGGGTCGGTCCGGGCGTCGCGTGGCCGGGGCTGGGCGCGGGTTGGCGCTCACCGCATGGCGCGTCCGGCTCCCCGACGTGATGCAGTCCGCCCCGCCGCTATTTATGCCGCGCGTGCGGGAGCCGCAGCCACCACGTCACCGCCCAGCGCCGCCCCCGCCCCGGGGAGTCGCGGGGACGCAGTGACCGGAACTCCGCTGCTCTCAGCGCTGTGAGCCCGCATCACAGGAGGGGGCGGGAGAGCCCCTTTGTCCGCAGGAACGAACCCCCGAATCCGTGGGAGACACCCCCAGACACGCGGCCGGCCCGGTGGCTGAGCCCGCCCCTGTCGTCCCACCTCAGCCCGCTGCCCTTGCCCCACATCCTGGGACCCCGGAGCTCTGGCTGCAGCCTCCCAGCCTCCCTTGGGAGAGACCTCCAGAGGACTGGACACCTGGGGCTGCAGTAGGCCCTTCCTGTGGCAGGGCACAACCGGCCTGGACAGCCCATCGCCCTGTGGAGCAGCCACTGCTGGCTCTGGGTCCATTTGGAAGATTCGAGGGTTTAGTGGTGCTTGAGAACCTGTGGAGCCCAGAGGGAGGCTCAGACTTCCAGGCCCCTGGTGGGCGTGGGCCTAGCAGCAGGAAGAAGCCTCAGGAACAAGCCCTGCCTCTTACCCACAAAAACTTCCTGAGTGGGGGCTCAGGGGACCATGGTGCACAGGGAAGCCCAGCTGTCCTCCCTATTCAGACACCAGGAGAGTCCAGTGCCACCTCAGGTGCCTAGAGACGGGGGAACACGCTGCAAACACGCCCCACACTCCCCTCGGCTGGCAAGGGGACGCACTCTCCCACACCAGGCCGAATTTCAGAGTGGTCATCTGGAACCCCAGGGTCACTGGGTTACAAGACAAATGGTAACGGTGACGAGGCCGTTCACCAGTGCCTCCCACTCTCTGGTCTCAAGAACCTTGTGCCCATGGCTGGGGCACCCCCTGGCGAGACCTGCCAGCCTCCACGTGGGCGAAAAAGGACGTTGTGTGGCCCAGGATCTGGTCAAGGCACAGGGCTCAAAGGCACAGGGCTCTGGCCTAGGGTGCCAAGTGCCCACTCTGGACCATGCTGGTTGGCAGGGGGCTCGGGTGGGGGCAGGATGACCTCGAGGTGTGCGGTGACTCCCAGTCCTTTTCCCACAGCCTGGGCGGCAGGGGAGGGGCCAGGCCTTGGCCTCCACCCCCAGGCTGGTTCTGAAGCCCACAGTTAACCCCACAGTGGCTTCCTGCCAGGGGGGAGAGGAAGTGAGGGCCCTGACAGTGGAGGGCAGAGGGGCAGCTGAGATGTGGCGACAGGGTGGCTCCCTGTGACCTGCAGAGAGGTGGCCCTGTGTGTCCCTGATTGAAGGGGTGCTGGGAGCTGGCAGGGGCTCGGGCCACAGGTATCTCCCAGGAACTGACGGTGATTGGTTGGAGGCGAGTCCTGCTGTCACCCTGTCCTGGTGTCCCAGAGCTCAGACACCTTCCTTCTGTCAGGTCCCTCTTGCCAGGCTGCCAGATCTCGAGGACCCATTTTTCTCAGCTTCCCTTAACAGGAGGCTCGGAGCCTGTCTGGAAAGGCAGAGGTTCTAAGCCTGTCCTCGGGGTGGCTGAGGGACAGGTGCCCCGCCTGCCCGAGCACCCTGTCCAGCTCTCCTCGGCTTTCCTGGCTTTTCTCCCAGGGCCGAGGTCGGAGCTCAGGGCCTTGACCTGCCGGGCAGGTGCCGTCCCTGGGCTGAGTCCTGGCCCTCCGCTGCCTTCCTTCGTGAGTTGGACTCTTTTTGTTTCCTTTTTGCTTTAAAAGAAACCCAGGGTCTGTCTGGTGAGCGCCTTCCTGTTAGAAAGACGCGTGGCTAAGAAGAGAGGGAGAGCATTCATAAGAAGAGCCAAAGCGGGGTGCGGTGGTGGCGCAGCCCGCAGCCCCAGCTTCTCAGAGGCTGGGTCAGGAAGGTCGCATGAGCCCCGAGTGGGGGCTGGCTTTGTACAGAGAGAACCTCTCCTAAGACTAAGTGACTGACCAGTAAGAACCACCCTCAGCCACCTGTCCCCCGTTTCTCATGGAAAGTCCTATGGGGTCCTAGGCAGATCCTCTCTCGTCCCCAGAAGCCACTTCAAAGCCCGTGCTGCGCCGCCAGGCAGCATGATCAGGACAGACGTGCCCAGGCCACCTCCTCCCGCGTGCCAGCCTCTCCCACCTCCTGGGGTGGCAGCTCGGTCCCCAGGCCTCCCTGGGTGGTGGGGGATTCTGGGCAGATCTGGAAGGTGGCCGGGAGCTGGGCTGCAAGGCCCGAGCACGGTGGGCACAGACGCGGGGCGGAGCTGGGAGGCGAGCTGGGACCCCCCCCCCCCCCCCGAGGGCAGACCCGCTTGGGCGAGCGAGGACAGCACTTCTGGGATGACAGCTCCCGGCGCAGTGTTCTAATGGGCTCCTCGCTCCGCAGTGACCCAACGGGAGTCATTGTCAACCTGTCATCTTCAAGACAGCCCAGTGTGTGGCAGACAAAATGGGTCACCATTAGTGTAATGGGAATCGAGCAGAAAGCTCGGGCCCCCGCCCTGCGAGCTGGATCAGCCTCCCCCAGACGCCTGCCACCACCACTAGGAAAAACAGTCTGCAGCTGACGGCCAGAAAGAGCACGGGCCGCAAGGGTGCCTGGCTGTGTCCCCACATGGGAGGTCACCCTCGCATGACCCTAGCCCAGGGTGAAAGCAGCCGCAGAAACCCCAACGTGCACCAATTATACGAACGTCCACTGGGCCTGACAGGGGAGCAGCAGTGGGCAGTTGAAGAGTAGAGCCCTACACATTCCAAGTTGAGGGGGTCATGTGGTGGGCCTCATTTTGGTCCTTCTCCTTTCCTTCTTCCTACTTCCTGGAATGTGGATATGAGGGCTGGAGGTCAAGCAACTGTTTTGGACCTCAAGGTGTTGGCTTCAGATGACAGACAGCAAGACCAAGAAAGCCAGGTCTTGGGTAACCCTGAGCCCAGGTCCCTGGGCTGCTGACCTCCAGGCTTATTTCCTGACAGAGAAACGCTCTTCCCTTTTAGGTAAGCCAATGTCAGCTGGGGTTTCCTCTCATACACGTAATAATAGATATGCTGACCAGCGCCTCACACAAATCCCTCCACAAATCTTCTATGAACCAGTGAGTGACACAGGCCAACACTGGTGTCACCCCCAGTGCTGGTAAGGAGCTGCGCCTGGAGAAGATGGGCTCATCAAGGGTGAGGCCTGCAGGGGACGTGACAAATGTGCACCACCTGCCGGTGGCACTGACGTCATCACTACTGGGAAAGGGAGGGTGGCTGGCTGAGCTAATCCTGCTCCCCCGGGACCCCAGCCTTCCCTTCCCATAGTCTCCAGCTCACCCCACTGCACCCAGCCTCACTCCAGGAACACAGTGGTCACAGATAAAAGCCCCCGGAATTACCCCTAGAGACTGGCACTTTTGACTGAAGTTCAAGTCACGTAACTGTCCGTCCGTGTGTTTCTGCGTGTGTATTCCACAGTTCACTGTGACCTGGGTAGATGGGTTCACAGAAATGCCTGCCTCGCTAAGTTGCTTAGGGCCTCACTGAGTTACTGAGGCTGGCTTTGAACTCACCATCCTCCTGCCTCAGCCTCCAGAGCCGCTGGGACTACAGGCTGCACCACCGCACCTGGCTGGGTTGGGTACTTTTATGGAGGGGCTAAGATTGTAGGAACTGGGGTTTGGGATGCAAGCTGAGAAGAGGGGGGTGGGGACCACAAGGTCCAGGGGGTTGGGGATGGTTGGCAAGAGAACCCCGCCTTTCCTGCAAGCCGCTTTGGGGAAGAAGTCCCCTCACTTAGCTCTGCATAGTCTTGCTGTCGGGGGACAGCCGCGGCCACACAGGAGGCTCTGAAATGGGGTCTTCCACTGCGGACTGCGATGTGCTCAACTGGGCTGTGAGGCTGGAGAGGAGGGCAGATGGGAGGCCCGGGTGGGCTCTGCCTCAGGGAGGCCCTAGAGGCCACCTGCTTCATGGTGGCCAGTCTTTGTAAAATCTGAAAGCAGGGCCATGACCAGGATCAGCTGACCTCTCTCTTCCACACCTCCCCGGGTCTCCCTGGCAAAGCGGCCTTGGAGAGGCTGTGGGTACTGGCCTTCAAGGGAAAGCCCAGCTGGGCCTTGGTTTAGGTCAGCGGGTCTATTCTTTGGGTACATGTCTCATGTGTATAGGCGAATGGCCACAGCCATCCCAGCATGCACCCAGTCTGGATCCTGACCCTGAAATAGGCCACAGGCCACAGAGCTGGGGTACAGAGCCTCTCCCTGAAGCCATAGCCTCCCAGGGAGATGGGCTCAGGCACGATGAAGGCAGAGTCCCCATCTCCCAAAGGTGCATGGTCTGTTTTTGGCTAGCAGACACTCCCCACGACGCTGTGGTCACTGGGCCTCACTTTAGGCCCCTCCTGGACACAGCTGCAGGGTGCTCAGCTCTCCCAACCTTCTGAGCTGAGTGGGTGGGAGCTGGTTCTCACAGCCCCTTGCAAGTCCTGGGCTCCTTGGCTCGAGCCATCCTTGCCTTACAGGGCGGTGCCCCCCTCCCCAGCCCCAGCCCCCTCGGCCCCCCTCAGCAAGCCACCCCAGCCCAGCGCCTGCTGCCCTTGGGCTCTGGGGCAGGGAAACGACTACTCCCAATGCCGCGCCCACAGAGGACCCGCTCCACACGCTCTGCCCACCAAGGCCCCCAAGCAGACCACCGTTGCTGCCCCTCCCCCCGAGGCCATGGGACTGCTGTGGCCTGCTCCAGGGGTGGGCTCATGGCGATGAGCTTCCCCAGGGACTGTCCCTGATGGTCAGGAGTCTGGGACTCCACTGCACCCTCGGGTGGCTCACCCAGTAGGGTGTTCTCTGGCCCCGGAGGGAAGGGGCGACGCTGGCAGCCCTGCCTGGCCCATTGCCTGTGGTGGGGGTAGGGGCCCTCGGTGAGTCATGCCGGCCCTGGGCAGCTGCACCTGTTTCCTGGCCCAGAGTCGGCCCCCGGGCAGCTCCCCAGGCCATATGTGAGTCCATCTGGCTGATGGGATGTGGGTGCCTCCAGAGAGGGCCGGTGGCCAGTGGGTCCAAGGCTGGGGGGGCAGTGTTAGAGGCACTGGGGGCTTTTCCACCCAGAGGCCTGAGCCCTGCAGAGAGGCTGGCCAGTCCCTCCTGCCACTTCCCCGGGACCTGATACACTTTAAGGGACCACAAAAAGTATAAGCACTTAAAAATCTTTTGTGGAAATATAATCTACACATAAAAGACACAGGAGCTGAGCTCCCTCCACATCCGTGGGTAGAACACGACTCTGCCAATACCAGCACCTCCACCCATCACTCACTCAGTCAATGTGCAAGAACTGTCTTCCTGCCCCGAGCCTCACCTCTCTCTGTGTCCCTCCCGACACGCTGCGGGCCCCTTTTCACCCTGGACGGCCTCCCAGCTGACTGAGGTGCAGGCAGGCAGACGCAAACAGAACTCGGGTGAAGCTGAATTTTAGACAAACAACGAGCAGTTTCTGAGTACGAGAATGTCCTGAGCCATGCTGGTGCTCTTTTTGTTTATCTGAACTCAAATTAAGCCCAGAGCCCTGTACTGCTGGGCAGCCCTCGGTGCTGGGGCAGGTGGAAGGGGGGAGGCCCGTGCTCTAGGACCGAGGCGCTCAGCTGTGTGGGCCACAGGAAATGGAGAAGCCTGTGTGGTCCGAATATATTTTTAAAGATGTAGATCTGATATAAAAATGGAAGTAAGCACTAATTAAGAAAAAATCCCGTCAACAGATCCTTAGTGGCAAGAGATCTCTCCTCTGCCCCTCTCCCTGGGATACGTGCACAACAGGACGCATCGTGACCCTGGGGGGAAAAATCGAATTCTCAAACCCTGTTATTATATTTGGACAGTGAGGCTGTCTTCCTGAAGGAAGGACATTGCCAATTACCGTCGCCAGGGATAGTCTTTTCCGGGAGCTCAGCTACCCTGCAAGCAGCCCAGACAGCAGCCCCCTACCGACAGCTGGCCCCCTAAACTCAGCTGCGTCACCAGGGAAACTGCAAAGTGCAGGCTGTGGGGTGGAGTGGCCAGGAGATCCCTGGGGTTTGTGCAGGAAACAAGCCTCGGGAACAGCTATCAACCTGGTTCCCCTGGCCACCGCCCTGGCCCCCACTCAGGCCCACCAGGGCTCTTCCCCCAGGATGAGAGCAGCAGAGCTCTCCCTCAGAGCCTGTCACGGTGCAGACGGGGTTAGACAGCAATGTTCATTCGCTCATGATTTCGAGTTTGGTCAGGCATGGCTCTGCCCAATGTCACCTGGGAAGCTCAACTTGGGCTGCCAGATCCACACTGGAGGAAGTCGACTGGATGGCCGGCAAGGTGGTGCTGGCTGGAGGCCACTGCAAGCCGTGGCCAGGGCCCTTCTCCTTCCTGTGGCTGCTTGGGCTTCCTCACAACATGGCAACTGAGCTCCAAGCAGAAGCCAGGAAACGGGTGTCACCTCTGCCATGTTCTACTGATCAAAGCAGCTGCAGGCTCAGCCTGGACATGCCGGTGTTAAGAAACACACCCACCGCTCAGTGGGCAGAGCCCCAGTTCCAGGCAGGCGCGGCCAACTCGAGCTTTCCAAACGCAGATCTGACTATGAAAGGCAGCCTCTCTGGCTCCGTTATTCTCCAAGGATCAAGTTCAAAGGTTTTATCCTGGTCTTCGAGGTTGTCCAAGGCTGACTGGCCCCCATCTTTCCGTCTCTCCTCGGCCCTCTCACAGATGGTCCATGGGTGGGTCATTGGGTTGAACTGAGTCATGTGCCCCTTTCCAAGTCAGAGTGAGAAGATGTGGACTGGCCAGGCCCAGGGTAGGGGCCCTCAGTCCTGACCAAACCTCATGAGAACAGAACAGGAGGGACAGAACCGTTAGATGTCCCCTGGAAGGGTCCAGGTGGTCACTCCATGTTAGGGTCTGTAAACAAGTCAGGATGGCGCCTGGCATTTTGCCAGGGGGAGTGGTTTGTGAGGTGACGCCAGCGAGCCATTAAGTGTGGAGATTCCTGATTGGTTGACGGCTGTATCTAGTTTATGTTAACTAAGATAAGCTGTGTGGAATGTATATACACCCCTCCTGTCCTACAATAAAAGGCTCCCACTCCTGCTGTATCGATCTACACAAGTTGCTCATCACCCCCCGGGTATTTTGCTGCAGCCGGACTACGGCAACTCCAGCCCCAAGGTGTGGGGACAGAAGAGGACATGGGCAGAGACGAGGCCTTTTCCTCTCCTCCATTGGGAATCTGCCGAGTCAGGTGGGGCTGGGGAACATGCTGTGGGCACACAGAAAGGGGTCCACACGGGCTGGGTCCCCGAGGCCCCTGGGAGGGGTTTCACCTGAAGGGGCCAAGCCTGGTGGCACCGATGCCCCAGCTGATACATCTCAGGTGGTCAAGGCCTGGTGGAGAGAGGCAGGCAGGGGGCGTGGTGCCACCCAGAGCCCCAGACGAGCTGATTCTGCCTAGATGAAGGAAAGCAAAGGCGGGTGCAGACTCCGCCAGACTCAAAGGACAGCGGCTTTCATGTTCCCCGCGGAGCCGCGGAGCCGCGCCGCCCAGGAGATGCAGGTCTCCAGCCAGCGTCTCTGCTTCAGCTGGGGGGTCGGAGTTGCGCCAGGAAGCGGGTGCAGGGGCAAGTTCCACCTGCGCTGACCTCAGGCCCTGGAGCCTGGGGAGGCCCTGCTGTCCTCTCTGACCGTGGCCCTTCCTGAGCCCCATTCCCAGAAGGGTCTGCAGGGTTTCTAGTCCACCCTTCAGTGCCCCTTGACACATGCCAACCTTTGAGCACCACCTCACCCTCCAGGCGCACGGAGCCTGGGCAGGAAGGTGGTTCCTGGGCTGGTCAGGCCAACCCACACCCAGGTGCCTCTCCTCCTGCCGAGGAGGAGGACAGCCTGGCCTCCTGTCTACAATACCCTGGAGGCCACACCGGCCACTCTCCCCAGCTGAGGTGTCTCTTTGCAAGTGAGACCCTGGGGTGCCAGCTGTCTGGGGGCCACAGTCTGGCAGCGTAAGGGCTCGGCCTCATTTGAGAAAGAGGGTCAGCTTGGAAGTGGGAGCAGGAAGGTGTCTGGTGGGGAGGAGAGGAGGAGGGGAGGAGGGGAGGAGGGGAGGAGGGCTCCAAGATCCAGAGAGACCTGGGCCTGGCCTCTCCGTGCCTGGCCCTTGGCCCCCTGTGTCTTTCAGCCTGCATCAAAGGTGAGTCAGAGGAAGACTGAGCTCTGGGGAAGGGGGAGGGTCCAGCGCTCTCTTCATGGTGCAGGGACTGAGCTCTAGGCAAGGAGCCAGAGCTGGGCCAGCTGTGGGCATTCCAGGAGGGAATCACAAGCCAGGCTCCAGGCAGCCCTCCCAGGCCCTAGGAAGCCCCACTATCCCCCCACAGCAGTGTCAGAGCAGGCTGGGCTGGTCCCCAACACAGAGGGACCCAGCCTGGGGGCATCTCCCCTGTCTCCTTGGAGGGGTTTGTAATGACAGCCCTGTCACGCAGGCCCACACAGCCCACGGGGACATGGAAACAGGCTCTTGGGAAGGACCTGAAAGCCAGCCAGATCCATGTTCGTGGGACCATCACGATGAGGGTGGTCTCCTGTGTCTTTGAGCTCATATCATCCAGGCGGGATTTTCATGCAATTTAGGGTATTTACGCTCAATTTACGATTTCAGTTTGATAAAGGAGCTCGTAAGAACAGCAGTGAGCTTCACAATGAAGAAGATGACAGAGTCTTGCTGTGACTAGGGAAAAGGCAGATGCGCTTATTTTCTCCTGTGGAAATAACTCATCTGCGGGGCTGGCTGTTCGCCTCGCTGCCTGTTCCCCGAGAGAGTTCAAAATCACCTTCGGATGTTCCCTTCCCAAGAAACGATGTGTGGCAATGAAGACATGTTCTCGGCAAGAAGAAAATGTCCAGAAAGAAAGTTCTTGAAGAGAGGGGAGGGGGGTTCCCCAGAGCAGAGGAAGGCAGTGCGTCGGGCTGCCTCGGGCTCTGAGGGCCAGGCCTCCTAGGTCCAGGCAGCCCGGGGACCTCAGCACGTGAAGAACATGGCTTCGTGGTCTTATTCCGGAAGGCGGGATGAGGACCGGCTGGTGGACGAGGGAGTGGACCTTGCAGCGGGCCACAGGCCAGCGGCTGTCCAGGCTGCTCCACCAGGCCCATCAGCACCATGGTCAGGGGAGAAGACCAGAGGTCGGTGTTGTCTGCAGGGCCCTCATCCCGGAAGGCAGCTCAGCCTTCTAACCAGCGAGTTCAGAGCCTGGAGGCCATGCTGTCACCACAGGAAATGGCTGGTGCTCGAAGACCCGCCATGCTCCTGTCTTGACTGCAGGGGCGGCCAAGTGAGCAGGGGCCGCGTGCATGCCAGACAGTTGCCCAGCAGGTGGGACACAGCACAAGGACCCACAGGGCCACAGGCCACTGGCACCCTCTGGGGAGAAGTGGCCTCTGGCTTGGCCTCCTTGCTGCCTTTATCCATCCGTAAAGAAGAAAGTGACATCAGGTTCCCTTTAATGAGCATGAGGTGATGGAAAGGACATCTTGTCTCAACAGAAGAGCTGCACCCTCACGGGGTGTGTGACATCCTCGCTGCCTCAGAGGCTTGGAGGGTGGGATTTGTGTTCTGGACAGTTTTAACCCTTTGGGGGTTTTGATGGATTGGCTGATTGGTTTGTGCTATTTTGAGAACTGAACCCAAGGCCTGGTACATTTTAGGCAAATATGCTACCACAAAGCTACAAACCCCTTTTTAAATTTTTATTTGAAACAGTTTCACTAATTACTGAGGCTGGCCTTGAACTTGTGATCCTCTTGCCTCAGCCTCCTAAGTGGCTGCAATTACAGGCATCCACCTCCGTGCCTGGCTTGTTTGATATTGTTTTTAAATGCCACTGAGAGATCTGGTCAGGCTTTGAGGCCAGTTTCCTAACCTATAGCTAGTCAGGGATTAATTTTATAAGGAAACGAGAGAGGGAGGGAGGGACGGACGGACGGACGGAAGTAGGCCTCTTGTCCTCAGAATGGTGAGGTGGCCAGGCTCCCTTGTCCGAGCGGGCTGTCTCCTGGATGTGGTGGGTGGGCCCGGCCCCGACGCTGCTCCTATGTGCCGGCCTCCAAGGTTCAAACGTGTTTCTTCCCTTCAGCGTCCGGTGACCGGGCCTCCCAGTCTCTGCGGGCCTGAGTGTCCCCCAGGGTCCTCAGCACAGAGTCCTGCTTCAGGCAAAGGTGGTTCAACATCAGAGACGGTCTAGCAGGAGTGTTGGCTTTTGCTTTGGTCTGGTTTCTGCAGTGCTGGGGCCCCCTGTGTGCCAGGCAGTCGCTGCATCCTGAGCCTCAGCCTGACCCACTTGTTCCAGGGATACGAAGCCATTTGGAGAATCTACTCTAGAGCGGAAAGGACCCAGGAACTATGATCTAATCCAGGCTCTGGGCAGCCTCTGAATGACAGGCTGTTCTCCTTAGAAATGCAGAACCTGTGAGGTATACAGCAAGTGCTTAACGTGGGATTTAATATGCCCTGGGAACACTTTCACTGTTCTTCAGGGTAATTTGGATCTCAAAAGTTTTGGGTTAGATCCAAACAGAAAAGCGTTCTGTTTCACACGATGCCGCCCACAGGCGCCTGGCGGGCTGTCATGGCAGTGCCCCCAGCCGTGAAGAGTGGTTTTTCCCGTGTGCGTCGGACCCAGAGGAGAGCCAGGGCGGCTGGTGCGCACACTGCCACAACTTCCAACTACCTGAAAACAGGTGCAGAGATGCGTAAACTCCTCCTGATTTTAGTAAATCTACCAACTTCAGAAAATAAATGGCTCACGACGGCCGGCCCCAGGCGACCTGTCTTAGGTGCGGTTCTCGGCTCCTCCGGTCGGCGTGGGTAGGTTTCCCTTTGCCCACCTTCCCACAGGTGGGCCCTGGTCCACTGCTGGGACTCCTGTCTGTCCTCTCCTTTCTGAGGCCCAGCCTGGCCCTAGGTGCGCGCTGTGCTCCAGTCGGTGGGTCCTGGGGGAGGGAGGGCAGTGAGCTGTGTGAGCCACCAGGCCGTTCCGGTGGCTCAGAGCTTGCTGGTGGGCACCCCTGCTGAGTCAGACTCCACTGTGGACTGGAGTTCATCCCGCTGCAGAAACTTCCTGCCAGGTGGAGGGTTTGGTTTTGTTTTAAGAAACTATTTTTGGGTGACAAAGTGGGTGTGTAGGTGGGAAGGCTGGGGACTGAGTCTCCAGTCTCTTACTGGACCTTGGTGCCCAGTGGTGGGGGCCTTAGGGGATGGACAGGGTGCTGCAGGGACCCACCTGGGGGAGGCCTCTTGTCCTCGTGGAACCCCAGGGAGGAAATCACAGGTGCAGCTGCCCCCCGGGGAGTTGGGGGCACAAGCCCAGGCCAGGGGGGGGCTCAGGGAGGGCCCCTCACCCTCCCCAGCCCTGTGGCGGCTCTCACCTGCCCCTCCTCCTGAGGCTGCGGGAAGCGCTCTTCTCATAGGTGGTAAGTTTCAGCAGCTTGTTTTAATTTTGATGTTTTGAGTGTTTGTAGTTTATAAACAGCTGTGTGATCTCAAGAGCACTCGGGGAGCAGGCCTGACTCACACCCCAACGTGCTTGGGCAGAGGGAATGCTGTGCCCCGGGTCGGCCACACCTGAGGACGCGTCTCGGTCCCGAAGCCTCTGCCCCTGAGGGCCGGCAGCCGAGTTCACCGAGACAAGCCAACGGCCGGCAGGTCAGGGGGGAGGCCTGCGGTACTGTGGCGTGCGGAATCACGGGAGCCAGGTGCGAGTGGAACTCAGGGAAGAGCCCGAGAGGGGGGCCCGAACCCCTCCTCCAAGGGGACAGGGAGGTGGGGTGTCCACACGGTACCGTCCACAGCCCAGCTGTGCTGGGGCAGTGGGACCGGTTGCCAAGAAACCAAAGACCGCCCTGGAGACGGGATGTGAGACGGTGGTGGACAGGCAGCGCCTGCAAGGCAGCCCCCGGCCCTCCCGGCGCCCTCTCCAGTGGCCTCTGGCTGGACCAGCCTTAGCTTCTCCATGGTGCTCTGCTCCGCACCAGTCACACCCGGAGAGAAGTCTCCTAGACTAGGTCACAGAAGCAGTGACGTCACCAGCTCAGCTTGCTTTGTCCCAGTGTCTGACCAGCATCCCAAGGACGTGGCAGCTTCCTAAGACAGCGCTGACCTGCTAAGTCCCAGCACCCTGAGAGAAACCTGTGCTTCATCCTTGGAGATATGTATCTGGACATTCTGGCCCGGACTTGCTCTCATTGTCCCTTAACTTGGCAGGTTTTTGGGGGCCGAGAGTGGGCATTTCAGGCACATGTGGCTTGTCCCCTCCTCTTCTCCAGTGACCACACGACACTTTAGGGGAGAAGTGAGTGGTTTCAGGGGAGGTGAAGGGGCTGGGGCAACAGAGTTAGCTTGTAAACGACTCCCTTTGGGATTTGAATGAACCGGAGACAGGTGACGTCTTGTGATAAAGTCCACCCCAGTGTGGCTACAAGTCCTCCCTGCAGTGTCCCCCTCAGGGGGACAGCAGGTGATCAGCTCTCCCCAGTGGGTGGTCTTAAGCTCAGAAGGCGCATCAGAGTCAAGCTGCTTCCAGTGTGTGCTGGTCTCCAAAGACCTTGAATCTGAAACAGTCAGACACCAGGAGCCATCTTTCTGGGGTGACGGCTCTGGACTCCTTCACCTCTGGTTCTTGCTGTATTAACTCCCAACAGTGGAATTGTTGCTCAAAGACCATGAACATCTTGAAGACTCTCAAAATCATGGCGCAATGTCTTAATCCAACCGGTCCTGAGAGAAGCCAACTTCTGATTCCAGCACCTTGCATCACCACAAACGCCTGGAGGTGCCCCACCATGTCCTCAGAGCACTGTTGATGACACAAGAGAGGTGGCGTCAACCCTAGAGTCCGTGGACATGGTGCAGGCACAGGATGGAATATTGTTCGGCCTCGACCAGGAAGGACGCGCTGACACCTGTGACCTGCAGGCGTCCTGAGGTCATGGTGCTAAGCGAGATAGTCACAGATCTTTCATGATCCCACCTCCTGCCCGAGGAGTCTCCCAGGCAGACCCACAGAGGCAGACAGAGCGGCTGCCGGGGCGGGGGGGGGGGGGAGAGTGGGAGTGAGGGTTTAATGGGGAGCCGGTGTTTTGGGGAAGAGAGAGAGTTCTGGGAATGACTAGTGGTGCTGTTTGCACACCGTGAGTGTATTCAGTGCACTTAAAAACGTAGAAAGCAATATATTTTATGTTATGTACTTTGTTTTCCTATTTTGAAGTGAAAATAGCCAGAAAGAATGATTATCCAGAATATGATGATTCTTTACAGAGTCCACAAAGAAAAATAATTTCCCCCCAAAAATATCTTCTGATAAATTTCAAAACCCAGCTTCTAAATTCTCTCGTTTTCCAGGCGAGCTGGGAACACTGATGACAGGGACCGCGGGCTGCGCCGCGACGGGCGTGAGTAACGCCAGCGTCACCCGCAGTGACCTCTGCAGGCTGCCGGGCCACTTAATATCAAAAATGCTTTCTGATTATTATACATATTTGTGCCTGTCAAGAGAAGCATGAGGGCATCGTGACCCTGTTGATGACATTATCCGGCTCTTTTGAGTCGCATTTCTAGGTCACTGTGATGGACGGGTTCTTAAATGAACAGTGTAGTTTAGATTTGAAAATCCCAGTACAGATGCCTGCTCCGTGTCGCCGAGAGGCCCGAGTGCGGCGGGTCCTGCGCTGGCACAGGGACAGCGTGGTTTCTGGGTCTTTATCTTTTGGGGGTGGTTTTTCTTGGGGCTGGTTAAGTTTGATTTTTTTCCAATGTCCCCTGTCCTTAAGGACGCAGGGACCATGTTGAACTGGGGGGACACGGACGTGGACATGGGAAGGACAACCCAAGCCTGGACGACCTCCTGGTCCCATCTCCTCCTCCTTTCCAGTTGGGAGGGATCCATCTGAGGAGCCCAGAGTGATGGCAGTGGGCGTCCTTGTGCCACTCGGTCACCTTCCCAGGTCGGGGTGCCCAGCACCCAGCTGCTCCCTGCCTGCATTTCTGCAGAGTTGTCTTGACCCAGGGCCCCCAGGGCCACACCTCCTTCTGCACAGCCCCCAGGGACTCCCTCCTCAGGACGGTCCTCCTGCGAGGCCCCTGGGCTCCTGGCTTCTTCTCCTGCCCTGCCAGCTTCCCTTGCTACTCCTCAGGCCTCTCCGTCCCTCTCCACCTGTCCCTCCCTGCCTGTCCCTCCCCGCCTGTCCCTTGCTGCAGCCTCCACCGCTGGGCTGGTCCCCGAGAGGCACCAGCTGGGCCCAGGTGCCCCTGTGCGGCTGTGCAGGGACGCATGTGCAAGAGCGTGTGTGGAAAAAAAAAAGAGCGTGTGTGAGCGTGCGTGGGTTGTGGGTGCCCGGGAAGTGCTCCAGCGTGTCTGCTGTCGGTGCACAGGCACACCTCACGTGTGCACACCTGCGAGTGTGCGGTGGGTGGTGCCATGGGGATGCATGGGGGGTCAGCCGTGAGCGCGTGCGAGAGCCTGTGGAGTCGTGGGTGTGCATGCGTGTGTGCCGTGGTGCGTGCCCCTGTGGGGCCTCCGCTGTGCTCCCTCGGGCTCCCTCTGCTCCTGGGGTGGACCCGCCTCCCGCCCACCCTGCCAGGCCTCTGAGTGTCCTGAGAAGGGCGAGCTCTGGGGCCAGGGAGGTCAGAGCCTGAGCTCTGCTGCGTGGGGACGTGGGGACGTGGGGACGTGGGGACGTGGGGACGTGGGGACGTGGGTCAGAGGTGGCTCGCTCTTCTCCCCATGAGTGGGCACCGTCCAGCACTGCCCTGCCTGGGGCACCTCCTGCCCAGCCCAGTCTGGCCCTGAAGCCTCCATCCTGTCCTGGCCCCTGGTGACCCTCCGTGGACACCCCTCCTCCCCGGCTCAGCCACGTCAGCCCTTCAACACAGACTCCAGCGGCCAAATCAAATTTGACTTATTAGGTTATTTCTGCCCTTTTAAAAAAGCGTCACTACGCCTGGCAGATTTCCTGATTGAATGATCTATCACAAATGAACTTTCCTAAAACAAACAGAAAGCCCGGTCCCCTGAACGCATGGCTTCTCTCCGTCCCCTCCTTTTCTTAGTGAAGTCCTTCTCAACAGAAGAACTACTGCGGCACATCAAAGCCAAGGCCACCTCCTCCCTCCTCACAGTGGGTGGCCCCCACCAGGGCTCAGGGCTCTTTGCAGGGGTGGTGGGGGGCCCTGAGGTCCCCGGCAGAGCAGCCCCGGGTCTCAGGACTGGGCCACCAGCTGGAAGGCAGGCATTGTCCCTCTGCCCCCAGCCTGCCCAGGTCCCCAAGCCCCCCCGCTGCATGACACTGGGGGGCTGCTCACCTGGAACCCCCAGCTTTCCAAAGGGGGCCCTTCTTGGATTGGGGTCACAATTAGGCTTGGGAGACTGTGGATCATCCCACAGTGCCCGGGCCTGTTCCCACCCCAAAGATCGTCACCCCAGTGTCCACGTGCTGGGTGGGGAACCCAGGCCTGGGGGTTCATCAGATCCCTGCACCTCGGCCCTCAGGGGGTCCCAGGCCCCCGTGGGCTCTCTTCCCGCCTCTGCTCCCTCCCCCCACTCCCCCCCATCCTCTCCCTGGTGCCTTCCAGACACTGGCCTTGGCCTGGAGGCCCCAGGACCTTGGTTTCCCCAGTGTTTTAACCCCGGGCTGCTATGACAAAATACCAAGGACCCAGGGGCCTGGGTGTGCCTTCCTCCAACTTTTGGAAGCTGGAAGTTCAAGGTCAAAGTGCTGCAGGTGGGTTTTATTCTGAAGCCTCTTCTGTTGGCTTGTGGGGTCACATCTCACTGCAGGCTCCTGTGGGGAGAGGGAGGCACAGAGGGAGGGGGACAGCTCTGGCACTTCTCTTGTAAGGACACTAATCCCACCTGACCAGAGTCCCTCCCTCATGACCTCATGCAGTCTACTTGCTCCCAAAGTCCCCTCCCACCCCACCCCACAGTGGAGTTGGTGGGGACCCACATCTGTCCCTTGTGCTCAGCTAAGCCTCCTGCCCCAGTCCCTGTGCCTCTGCCTCCCACCCTGGTCACACAAGGCCAAGACTGGGGGCTGGTCACCCTTGCCCCAGGGAACCCCCAGGCAGTGCTGGCCCCTCTGTGAGCTTGAGCGTCAGGGTGGCTGAGCAGGGACCCCTCCTCTAGGAGCCGCCTGGGGAAGCAGGTCCGCACAGCCCCTGGAACAGCCCAGCCCCCCAGGAGTGGGCCAGGCACAGCAGGAGGCCCCCCTTGGCCTCCTTGGTCTGCAGGAGACAATGGGACTCCGCCTGCTTTTCATCAACAGGGGAAAGCACCATTGTCACCTCACACAGTGGCCTAATTTGAGCTGAAATTATCAGTAATTTGGGTCATTGGAACTTGGGCTGGTGGCTTGTTTTCCTGGGCTCAGGAGGAAGGAGCCTGGTGGAGCAGCTGCCGCGTCTCCCTCTTCCCACGTGTCTGCACCTGGGGCAGGCTCCTTCCTCTGACCATGAGCTCTTCCCTCTGCCCCCAGGAACTGCCCAGCGCTGTCAGGGTCGCAGTCCCAGCAAGGGGTCCCCGCTGCCCACGGCCTGGGGTGTCTCTACCCAGCTCAGCTGGACTCTTATTGACTTCGTGGGTGACTTTGGTATTTGGAAACGCTGAAGGGCTGGCAGTGGAGATTTACATGTGGACTTGCCCTGGCGTCACCTAATAGGATCTGTGCTCCGCTCCAAGCCATCAAAAACACATTTCGTGATGATTTGCTGGAATTAGGATCTCAAGTGGGAACATTCTAGAGAATTGACCTCTGAGTGACGGCTCACAAAGCCCACAAAAGTCTTCATAGCTTTATTACTATACACAGATGGCGCTCAGCGTGCTGAGGGGGGCGGGCCACCAAGGTCAGCCCACAGGGGACCCTCAGGCCCCGCCTCCCATCCTTTGGCTGGATCTAGTGAAGGACAGAGTCTCAGGTGCCCAGTGAGCCCTCTGGGATGAGCAGTCCTCTAAATCAAAGTTCTTCAGTGCTTCCTGCAAAGGGCTAGAGCACGGACATTTTGGAGTTTGGGCCACACCGTGTCCAGCATTGCCATGCAGCTCTCCTGTGGTCCGCGTGAACCCAGCCACAGGTGGCATGGAAATGCGTGAGCAGAACCGTGTACCAATAAAACTTTGTCTAGAGAGCAAGCTGGGGGCTGCCAGGCCCCTCGGCAGCTGCACACGCTGGTGGATCTCAGCTCAGGATGGACATCAGGGCTCTTCCCTAGGGACGGCCCCTCTCCCAGTCTCCGTCTCTGCCCCCCACTTCCTGCCCTTGCCTTCCACAGGGGGCTCCCTCCTCTGGCTCTTCCTCCTTGTCCCTCCTCCCTCCGTCCCCCCCCTCCCACCCACACACCCACAGCTTCTGCCCCTGGCTCTTCTGCTGCGGCTCTGACTCCAACTGTTGGTCCAGGATGCGCCTCGCTGTATTTCCAGGATCTACTTGAAGACCTCTGACTCTTTCTTCTGCTCGGGTCCTGCCCACCCCGTGCCTCCAGCTGGGTGGAGCTGTGGCCAGAGGCCAGCCAGACACTTCGGGCCTCTGATGGTCCCTGAGGTGTGGTGTGGTCTGGCTCAGGGCTGCTCCGGCCCAGAAGCCAGCCTGGCAGGGGTGCCTGCGCCGTGTCCACTCTGTGCTGAGGGTCCCTGTGGCCCTTCCTCCTGGAAACCCCCACCTCCATGCACAGTCCTCCCCTGGCTCAGTGGGTTGGGGCCTGGCTTCCCGACGGCCACCAGGAGAGTCTGGAGACCCCGCCTGGACATTGTGGGGGAGGGAGCGTGTCTGTGTCTGAGGCTGCTCGTGTCCTGCCATGACCACTGCCTGCAGCCTAGCCCCGCTGGCCCGGCCACCCTGCCCGGCCTGGTGCTGCATCATCAGGAAGCCAGGGAAGCCCGGCTGCAGGCTGGGGAGGCTGGGGGAGGCATGCAGCAGCTCTAAGAGGGTCCTGGGGGGCTGGGCCGGGCATCCTGGGGAGGGGCCCAGCCCCAAAGCCAGGTAGCTCAGCACAAGTCACGCGCCCCTCGGGAGTCCCGCAGTGTGTTCACACAGTCACCTGAAGTTGGCAAAAATCAGACATTTTCAGTGTAATCAGTGAGGATGAGGGCTCACTCCACTCGCATTGCTGTCCCCGTCCCTGTGACAGTGCCGGGGGCTGCAGGCATGGGGGCTCTGGCTGCTGTGACAGATGGCAACAAGCCACGTGGCTTAAAGCAACAGACAGGGTTCTGGCCTCCCACAGTCGGAGGCCAGAAGCTGAAACCCAGGTGTCGCAGGGCTGTGCTCCCCTGCAGGCCCCAGGGTCCCCTCTCTGCCTCCTCCAGCTTCTGGGGCAGCTGGCCACCCTCTTCTTGCCTTGGCTGTGGCCGTCACTCCCAGCCACCTGTCTGTGTCTGTCCCTGTTTACATCCGAAACTCCCCCACGTGACCTAGGGCCCATCTAACCCAATAACCTCATCTTAACTAATGACACCGCGAGGACCGTCTTTCCAATCAATGTCCCGTTCGCAGGTTCAGAGGGTCCTCGGTTAGTGGCCCAGTCTAGGTCCGAGATGTCTTGGACTCGGACCTATCATTGTGGGGCCTACCTCCGAGCCACCCTGACCCAGGTCTGTTTACAGGGCTCAAGTCACTTCTGGAGCAGGCTGCGGCTGGCTGTCCCCCACGGAAATGCCCCTGTCCGGGGACAACGTGCGGCCCGCTGGCTTGGTGCAGGGAGGCGGGGCAGGAGGTGGAGCCAGGAGGACCTGGGGGAACATCTCCCAGGCCAGGGGATGGGGAGCCTCAGGCAGAGCTTCCCGCCCCCTCAGAGCCCCGCCAGAAGTTCTTCCCAGCCAGGAGCTGGCGGCCAGCGCAGGAGCCTGGGGCAGACCCACCGCGAGTTCTTTTCTTTTTGATGGGAATTGAGTGACATGAAATGAGTCAGGATCCCTGGTGGCTCCTGCCACGGAGGGAGACGGGGAGGGTTTCCCCAAAGGATCTCAGGCCTGAGGATGTCCCTGGTCCCATCAGTTCCCAGGAGGCTGCGGGGGGCGGGGGAGGGGGGTTCCACACCTGTCACGACCCAGACCTTCCAGGTCACATGGAAGGAAAGACCACCCTCCCTCTGTCCTCCGCAGAGAGGCTGACGCATAGCTTGTGACAGGAGACAGGAGTGGCCAGGCGCGTCAGGAGTGTGAGTCGGCACCGACTCACATTTTGACGACTCACGTTTCTCTCGTTTTGAGGAGCTGGGAGTCATGACCGATTCTAAAAATTTGCAGTTTGCCCTTTCAATTCTCATTCTAAGTGGTACGCAATTCCAGGTCAGGGTGTCTTGCAGCTGGTCACCCTTTGCTGTGGGGACTGTCCTGGGTGGGGTAGGATGTCCACCCTGGTCTCCACCCACTTGATTAACCATCACCCTCTTGCTCCCCAAGGATCACCCAAAAATGTCTCCAGACATTGCCACAGGTCCCCCCTGGATAGATTCTTACTCCAGCCCAAGTCATGAGGGGACAGATGACGTGGATCTAAGAGTCCTCAGCCTCTCACTCCACAAGGGCCAGATGACCCTCAGGGACTGGTGCAGAGGACACCTTGGCTCTCTCTCTCCTGCCGGTGGACACCAGGGGCAGGAGCGTCCTCACGTGACCAGCTCTCAGGGACCAGCCGGCCTCAGACACTCACCGTCCTTCTCTGGGGAGACGAGAGAGACCAGCTGCCTTCAGAGCCAGGCCCGAGGGCTGTCCCCCTGAGGGTCAGCTTCACTGCCCGTCTCTGGGGAGACACACCTTAGGCCAGTTAGTGCTGGCAGAGCCCCCTGAGGACATGGGCTCTGATGGGGTCCTGAGCTACTCTCCCGAGGTGACCCTGGCTGGCAGGGCTCCCGTCCAGCACAGCGTCCCTCTGCTGGGCAGTGGCCTCATGCGGAGACACCCTCCTGCCGTCACCAGCCCCTCCAACGACTCCGAGCAGCCTGTTTTCTGCACGTTCCCCCAGAGATGTTCCGTGAGGCGAGAACCCAGAGGGAACAGAGCTAATTGTTCTGGGACTTGGTGTCCCCAGCAGGAGCAGCAGCAGGACTGTGCGGCCCCCACCAAGCACTTTGGCTCTTGCTGGGCAAAGCAGGGACGCCATGGTGAGGAGGGCTCAGTCTGCCCGGAGACCACCTCCACCGCCAGGATCCTGCCTGTCAGGTCAGGGCCGATGGAGCTTCATGGCCTCCTGGAAGACCAGGAAGCCAGGGACCCACGGTCAGCCCCAGACTAGCTTGGAGAGGCCAGGGAGGGAGGGCACTTGGGGCAGGAGGGTCCTCCCTTGTGCTTCTGGAGAGAATTCAGCGCAGCCCTGTCCTCAGGGATGCCCACTTGGCCAGCATGGGGCCAGCCCGGGGAAGCAGCACAGCTGCCTCAGGCTGGAGGGGACTTGAGCAGGGACAGGGAGGTGAGGCTCCACTCTACTGCCCCTGAGTGGTCAGCCCTGGGCAGCTGCTGGACGGCAGCAGCGGTGTCCCCAGGACGTCCACTGGACATGTGTAGCCACTTGATCTGTGGGAGGCAGAGGGTGCACACGTAGACCTGAGGCACACTGACCTGAGCCCTCGCTGAGACGTCCCAAAGCCCCCCCCTGCCCTCCGAGCACACAGCCCTGGCCCTTGAGCAGCCTCCAGGGCCAGGAGGGACAGAGAGGGAGGCAGGGGGCCGGCAGGAGCAGGCGAGAGCCCACGCAGCCCAGGTGAGGGAGGGACTGCCCATCAGTGAAATCGTCACATCAGGCTGGAGTCCGGGAGCCACCTAAGTGAGCCACGTGGACGGAAATACAATTTTTTCCCTGCAATTCACATATCCACACCCACCTCGATGGCAAAGTCACTGTGGCCGTGTGTGTGTTCTGTGGAACTCTGTGAGGACCAGCAGAAACAGGCCACTGTAGCCCCAGGCTGTTAGAGATGGGGTGCTGCCGGCACTCACACCCGCGCTGGGGGGTCGCAAGGCAGACTTGACTTCTGCAGGGGGGGCCGCTCCAGAACCCCCTGAGCAGCACAGCCGGGCGCCCCAGCTGCCTGTCCACCCCTGGCGAGGCACCACCCCCTGCGGACAGGAGCAGCTCGGGTCACGATCCACACAACTGTCTGAGTTTAAAACTGGGGTGTGCCAAGGGAAGGGCGGTGGTAAAATGGCCACCGTGGGATCTCACACCCCGGTAGGGCGCAAGGCTGCGTTCTGAAAGTTGACCGTCACAGGGAGCCGCCTCAGAACGCACTCTGCGTCCCAATTCAAACCAAAGAGAGCTGCATTTACCTGGCCAGGGACTGTCACCCACTCCTAGAGACTGAAACTCCATGGGGAACAGCAGCCCCTGGCCTGTGTCTCGGGAATATAGGGACGAAACCAGGACTCAGTGGCTTGCTTACGTCGTGTGAGCAAGCCAGTCACAGAAGCAAAACAGAACTGGCATTTCCCAGGGAGCAAGCAAGCTACAGAAGCTGAGAAAAGCAGTTAGCTTAGTGGCATCTTCGTCCCAACAAGAGGCACCCCGAGTTTCTGCCTGGCGGGGACGACAATCTACTCTAAAGTCATGTAGACCCATAAACGCTCTAAAGTCATGTAGACCCATAAACGCCCAGGACGTAGCTCACCGGGACCGCCATGTCCTGGGTTGGGTACATTCTGTGGGGTGCAAGAACAGAAAAATAAACAAGAAAACAGCTTTCATTTCAGTTTCTCAGAAACAGCTCTTGTAACAGTTTTTTTTTTTTTTTTTATAGAAGGCAGCAAAATGCCGTCCTAGCCCTGACTATGGCCCGTATTGCTTTATAATTGTCTTACCTCACTTATCAAAATCTTACATTTATAATCTGTATTTATACTAATCCATAACCTATAACTTACACTCTTACTGATTTTACTGATTAGTTCACACCACAACATTGGCCACGGAACTTTCTCACCAGGTGCCCCTCACAGGCGGGGCCCCAGCAGAGCCCAGGGTGCAGCCTCCCCTCCAGGGAACCCAGGAGAGCCGGGCAGCAGCTGAACTGGGTCAGTCCACACTCTGGACAGTGTGGCTGGAGGGGAATGGATGGGGTGAGGGCTCCAGGGACCCCAGATGTTCTGTGTGTGCCCCCAGGAAACTCACTGAGAGACCCTTAGGAAACACACCCTGGGGTCCAGGTCAGGCTGCAGACGTGGTTCTGGGCGGCTGACAAGCACACGTGTCTTTGCCACGTGGAGTGGGGGACGCCAGGTAGGGTCTTGTGTTGCAAATTCAGAGAATTAGATCCTTGGACGCAGGTGAGAGCAGAGTAACAGGATTGGTTAGAGTGTGGAGGGGAGGCGCGGCTCCTGCCAAGGAAGGGGCCTGCTGTCCGGGGTTGAGCCGAGCTGTGCCCTTACGTGCCTGGCGGGGTGATTTCTGATCTTAATTGGAACAGGAGTGGGGGTGAGGGTCTGTGGTGCCAGGGGAAGTCCCTGTGGGTGCTCGTGTCTAGGGGCTGTTCATTAGCTGTCCTTGTGGCCAGGTCAGAAGTTTGGTTTCCCGATTCCCTCCCTCCTCTGCTCCTCTGAGCCTTTTCCTGGATGCCGACGGGAGGTCCATCTCTTTGTCTCGCCCTTATTTTCCCTGTGTGTGTAGTGTCCGCTGCCCGCTCTGGAACATCAGCTCTGTGGAGGCATGGTCCATGATGTCCCCAGGGCCATCCCGGAGCAGGAGCCAGCTGCAGTTTGGACAGATGTGAGGTCAAGGTTGTGCCCATCCCACTGGCCCCTGTGTGGGGGCCAGCCACGTCCACAAGGAGAGGCACCTGCAGAAATGAGGGACTGTTTGGCAGGAATCTGACAGGGTGGGAGGTACTGCCAGGAGCAGGCCACCATCCAAGGCCCTGGAGTGGCCAGGGCGGGTGGGAGGTGCCTCGCCCCCGCACCCCCCCGGGGGGGGGGCCCTGTTGCAGCCCTGAGCTGCTGTCCCAGCCAGCAGTGCACACGGGACCCCTGTGAGCCTCAGCCGGGAGGACACAACTTTGCCACCTGGGTGTGGGACCCGGGGGATGTGGACTGGGGCAGCAGCATGCAGCAACCCGCTCTCTGGAAGGAGCACCCTGGCTGGAGCATGGTGCCAAGGGACTGGGGGACCCTGGAGCCGGGGGCCTGGCAGAGAGGCAGCTGCCCGCTGTGCTGAGGCTGCCCCTCCAGAGCCCCAGGAGGAACAAAAGCTGAGCTGAGGGCCGCCTCTGCGCGCCGCCTAATGGATCTAATGTCTCGGCTGAGCTCTAATGTGGGTGATTTCGCCTCCTCTGCATGGATTTCAGAAAAAGCGCACAATGGCCCTGGTCCAGCTCAGCAGAGAAAATAAAATAGGGGAGAGATAATAGTAGAACCCACCAGCCCCTTCCTCACCTCTGTTTTTTTGTGTGCCGTCCCCGTCTTTCCCGAGATGGCTACGAGGCAGGAGGTCAGGATTAATTTCTGGGCCACATAACCCTTCAGAAAGCAGCCCTTCCACGCGGGGAGTAATTAACGTAATGCCATCCTGGGCTCCGTCGCCGGTGCTAATGAGGCTAATTGGCAGAGCACACATTAGTCGCGATTAGTCAGAGCATGTACCAGCCTGGCGGCTGGCGCTCGTGGGTGGCCCGGGGTCACATCTGTTTGCAGCCACTGTTGCTCTCAGGATCCCACCTGGGCTGGGCTTTTCTCACAAAAGGACCCTGTTTTCTGGCACTCGGTAATCAGGTCCTTTTCTCAAAGTGAGAACAGGGAATGAAGAATGACGACCCAGGCCAGTGGTGTGCAGGAGGGGTTGGCATCTGTCAGCACTGGGTGAGCCTGGGGGACCAGGCTCAAGATTTGGAGGAAGGATTCACACACACACACACACACACACACAAAGTCACAGTAAAGAAAGAAAGGGCCTGGCAGCCAATATGATGTTTAAATCAGCAACACGGTCACAGGTGTGCCTTTCTGACACCCCGGGAAAGCCTGCGAAAATGAAGTTTAGATAATAGTTTAGATAAAGCTCTTGTCAGGGACCTGGCCCTGGGGTGGTCTCTGCCTTTCCTCTCTACCCAGAGCTCAGGACACCTGGGCGGGTGAGGTCTGGCTGGATCCTGTGAAACTGAAGGTGGGCACTGCCTCTGGTCCTGCAAACCAAGTCCAGGGCCACTGGAGGCTGGAGTCAGATCCCTGGGGGTGGTTTCCTGGGGTGCAGCCGGCAGCCCAGGGACCGAGAAGCGCCTTTGAGGCTCCTCGGAGAGAAAGAGGGGCTTCCCTTTCCTCCGGTTAGAGGGAGACAGGCAGGGAGGAGGGGCAGGGCAGGCTGGCCTCTGTCCAGGGTGCCTTCAGAATGGACCCTTTCTTGCCCCGGGGTGGGTGCTGCTGGTGCTGCCCTGATCTGCTCTCCAGGCTGGGCCTGCCGTCCCTGGCCGCTGGGGACACTGGCCGGTTCCTCTCACCACTACCCTCCTGGAGACGGGCCCTCCACCAACGACCGACCGGGGTGACAGCCCCCTTCCCTGAGTCCTTCACTGGCCGCTTCCCACCAACAGAAGCTAAAAAGGAAGGCCTTGGGCTGAGATGAAGGGCCGCAGGCAGGTCCGCAGCAGCCATGAGGAGTGAGGAGGCAGAAGGCCTGCGCTGTCCTGCTCTGCCTGGTGCCACCCCCCTTCACGATTGCCGTGGCATTGCTCACAACAGCCACGTGGTGAGGAAACAACCCTCGTGTCCAAACCAATGGACTCACCAGGAGGACGTCCTTGCAGGGGAGCCCGGCTCAGCTGGAGAAAGGAACGTGGCCCGATGGCCACACACTGCAGCCGATGGGAAAGGACAGGTGTGCCCGACTCCTGGGCATGAAGGTCCAGGACCAGCAAATCCTCAGGAAGCAAATGGGTGGGGGGCGGCCAGGGATGGGGAGGGGAGGAAGGGCCGGGAGACCACGATGGTCAATGGTCATTGTAAGGATGGCCTGAGGCTGAGCCTAAGCAACTCCATTTTGAAGCCCCAGAGTGAACTGCAGTGTCCCCTGGCACAGAGGGAGCCTCCAGGGTGGCCTTCAGGCACAGCCTGACAGACAAGGCACTTCTCCCCACCTGACAGCTCAGAGTGGAGTCTGGTCATTGCAGAGGGAACGTCTGTCAGGAGCCTGTCAGGACTGAGGGTGTCCGCAGTGCTCAGAACCAACCTAGAACTGTTTGCTGCAGATTGATCATGTCCACTGCAGTGCCCAGCACAAGGACTGTCATTCTCTTGATGTAGAGTGAATCGAGGTGAGTGACCTGGTGAACAAAGTGTGGAGACGGGCAGACGGCGTGGGCCTTCTGTATTGCTCCCCGTGGGTGCCTACCCCGCACCTCTGCCCATGGCCAGTTGTTTCCTTTGGGGTTGTGGAAATGGGGAAGCAGACAGCGGTGACAGGACACCACAGCCCCAAGCACGCGCTGCCACTGACTGTGTCCCTTAGTGGTTGCCTTCGTATAATGCGTTTTCCCCTCAATGAAAAATAAATAAAATGAAATAAATGACCTCTGCCTCCCCTTGAGAAGAGTTATGTGACTTTTAAGGCAAAAGGGATTTCCTCTTTGTCAGGTTTGTGACATACATAGCCATTGTGACATCGATGACAACAGGAGAGGATGGCGGTGGAACTGGGCCCTCGCGGGGTGCATGGGGCCCACCTGGGGGTTCAACGTTCACTTTCTGATTTGGTAAGTTGAAGATTCATATCGTAGTCTCGGGAAGTCACCAAAGGTCACTTAACGGCCAATACAAGTTCTAAAATGGAAACTAAAACATACTCTGCTCACACCAAAGAGCAAGCGAAACGGGTGAGCAGTGAAATCCAAACGAGACCACAGCCCCGGGACCTAGATTCAGTGCGACAGTAGCTACCTCCCGGGTAAAGGGACTACCCCAAAGCTCACTGGTCCCCTCCGGGCCACCTCCACCTGCTGCTGCGGCTTTCCTGTTCGGTGGTGGGATTGAGTAATTGTGACAGAAAAGCTGAAAATACTGACCATCCTGCCTTTTGCAGAAAAATGAGACCAGAAACCCAGCCCACTCCCGGGCAGGCACCCAATCCAGGGTGGACTCATCAGCCAGACGGAAGGGACCAGTGGGCGCCACCCTACACACCAGGGAGCGACTCGGAGCTGGACACACGGGGCGAGGAAGACGATGGGAAAGGACTTGTCATGTCATCAGAAAAGCTACGTGGAGCCCTGACCCCGGGGGTCTCCTCCGTGAAGCAGGTCCCCAGCCCCGGGACGCGGGGTTCATCCTGAGCTTTGGGGCCAGCAGGTGGACAGCCACCAGTGAGGACCTCGGAGGACCCGCCTGAGGACATGTCGTGGTAACACAGAGCTACTGCCGGGACCTACGCTGATGGACCAGGAGAGGGGAAGCCAGGCACCGTGGAGCTGGACAGCGTCGTCCACACCAGCCCCCGTGAACGCAGCCCCTCCAGCGGGGCTGGCGGCCGGTTGTCCGCTGACTTGTTTTGCAGAGCAGGCCGTCACCCGGTGTTCACATCAGGGTCAGGGAAGCACTGGGACCAGTGACTGCAGGTCCTATAACGAAACACCACTTGACGGTCATACGTCCCAGGGGCATTCTGGGGTCTGTTTCAGGGGACTTAAGTCCCGGGGATGGTCAGGCCAGAGGGCACACACCATGCAAAGCAGAACCCAGCAGGCTGACCCGGGCTTGGCAGCTACGTCCAGAATATCCTCAGACCACACAGGCGGGTGGCCCCTGGGGGGAACATGAACATGGACGTGAATGTGACGGCGTGGGGGCCAGGAAACAGGGCCACTTGGAAGAGCTGGAGGAGTGAATCCCCAAACCACCCCACCCTGGCTCTGCAGTCAGACTCTGGAGCAGCAGAACCCACATCAGAGGAGAGGGGTCTTATGGTCGGATGGGCTCTAAATTAGGCGCTCGGAGGCGGAGGAGAGAGGAAGACGCCCTGAATGAAGAGACACCTTCCTGGGGCAACCCTCTTAAAATCGTGAAACACCTGTGTCTTGCTCTGGAAATCCTTCCCTTGAATTTGCTTGGCCCTAGAGCAGTGGGGCTGCGGGAGCTGCCTGCAGCTCTGTTTGCACAGGGCTCCCTCCGGAAAGCCCTCTGGGGCCTCGTATTTGCTGGTCTCCTGTAACGGCCTGTGATTGCACTTGGCATTTTATTTAGTCTCACAATGTTTTTTAGTGGGAGGACTTAGTCCACGTGTATTTAACTAATTAGACATGTGGGTTTGAATCTACCACCCACTACTGAGCCCTGGCTGTGTCCTTCTTTAATATATCATCCCAGTTCCTGAGAGGGCGCCAGGAGTGCGAAAAGGTTCAAGGAGCAAGACTGTGAGAGGACAGGGGAGGACACTGCCCCCTGAGAACCTCCCTCCAGACGGAGCGTCTCCCCAGTGCGGCCAGGAGCAGCGCACAGTGACAAGGGCAGCCACCTGGCCAGGCCGGCCCGGCACGTGCTCCGCCAGCTCATCTCAGGGCTGGGTGCGCCCCGACAAGAGTGGCCTGGGCCTCACTGCCTTGCCTGACCCCGGGCTGCACAGAGAAGCTGGAGGTGGCCTGAGTGGCCAAGGACGGGAAGCTTTCCCCTGGCCACGCTTCTCTTGGCTCTTGGGGGCAGTCTGAGTCACAGGTGTCGGTCACTGTTCGTCCCACGCAGCTAGATCCTCCTTCCAGACAGATGCAGCAGGCAGCTGCTCCAGGCCCCACAGAGATGCCCAGGACAAACCAGAGCCCCTGCCACACAGCAGTGTGGGAACACAGGTCCCTCTCACCTCCCCTGCACTGGCCAGTTTCAGTGTCCCCACCTCTCAGCTGTCATCTGCTGGCACTGGCTCATCCCTAAGGACGAGGACTCCAGTGACCACACTCTTCTTGGGCCCAGGGTGCTGCCCAGCTCTGCTCCTAGGTGTGATTGGACACAGGCTGTGGCTGGTGGTCCAGAGAAAACTTTGTCCTGCCCCTGGCAGGCAACCCCCTCTGGGGACAGAAAATCCCGGCTGGCAGGGCCTGGAGTGGGCACCTCTGATTTGCATTTCCCTGGGGACAAGTGGCAGGACCATCTTTCAGGTGCTCGCTGGCTGCTCGGGTATCTTCCTAGGAAGAGTCTGTGCAGAGCCTTTGTGTGCTTTGGAACCGGGCAGTGCTCCTGTTGTGGGGCTGGGAGATCTCTGCACGGCTGGCTTCGGTCCCTTGTTTGACAGATGACTGGTGAGTGTTTCCCGCCTTCTAAGTTGCCTTCTTCCACTGCTGATCGTGGCTCTCTGACGCCACCATTTAAAAATGCTCCCAAAGTCCAACTTGTCTGCCGCAGTCTGGCTGGGCACAATTCACGAGCCAGTTGTCAAAAGAAATTAACTTTATTTTTAGAACCACACACGCAAACAAACAGATCTGTTAACCTCCTTTTTGTTCACATTTTAAAACAATCCTCAACAGCTGTTTACCCAATTTAAATTAAATCATTTAAATCACGTGAATGAAAAAAAAAATTATTTGGATCCATTTTTTCATGAGCGCTCATCATATATGATATATGGACATACATACATTCAAACATATAACACAAAACACAAGTGTGCACACATAATATATATGACACATAACATAATAGTAAAGGCCTTATAACTTTTTACAGGTGAAATCTCCATTGCAATGTTTAAAAACTCTATAGTCAAAAAATAGAACTGATCAGCAAAACATTAACCTAGGTCTGTATGAGCTCAAAAAACAAAATAGAACTTCATGATATGGGAAAGGGCAATAATAAAATAGATATTGAAAAAAGCATTCTGGTTCTGTCGCAGATGTAAGAATAACCAAACTGGAGTTCTGGATATCAGCTGTTATGGATTTGAGCTAAATCATCTTCTTTTTGGTCTGTAGAAATCGCTTTAGTTAATCTGTCTGGAACCCAAATCAGCTGCTGTTCTCCCTGTGGAAACACACAAACAGACCCCCGACTCCAGGAAATCACTGGGTCAGGACCTTAGTTAATCTCTCTGGAATCCAAATCGGCTGCTGTTCTCCCTGTGGAAACACACAAACAGACCCCCGACTCCAGACAATTACTGGATCAGGACCTTTCCATTGTCCTGTTAGAATATCCTTCCAAAGTACCTTGGGCTTATGTACATGTTTGGACACATATGCCTTTCCGCAGCACTAAGCCCTGATGAATCCAAATTTAAAAAGTTTAGAGTAAAAAGGGTTATTTTAAGTTTATCTTTGGGGAATATATACCCCTTCCCAATTCCTTCTTTTTGCTTTAATAAGTACATTTTAATAGTTTGATGAGCTCTTTCAACTATGCCTTGTCCCTGTGGATTGTATGGGATTCCTGTTATATGAGTAATGCCAAATGATGAGCAAAATTGTTTAAAAGAGGTAGAAGTATAACCAGGGGCATTATCTGTTTTTAACTGTTTTGGAACACCCACAGTGGCAAAATTTTGTAAGCAATGAGCTATAACATCTTTAGTTTTTTCTCTGGCATGAAGGGAGCCCATCAAAATACCAGAAGAAGTATCAACTGTAACATGTAAATATTTTAATTTTCCAAATTCTGGAAAGTGTGTGACGTCCATCTGCCAAATATGGTTAGGTATCAATCCTCTAGGATTGATTCCAAGATTAACTTGTGGTAAAAAGGTCACACAATTTTGACATTGTTTTATTATTTGTCTAGCTTGTTCCTTAGTTATTTTAAAACGCTTTTGTAAAGTATTAGCATTGACATGGAACCTTTTATGAAAATTTGTAGCTTCTTCTAGTGTAGAGAAAATATGTATGTCATGTGTAGTTTTATCTGCTAAATCATTGCCCAAACTAAGGTCTCCAGGCAATCCTGTATGTGCCCTGATATGTTCTATAAAGAATGGATCTTTTCTGTCCCAGATTAGACTTTGTATAGTGGAAAGCAAAAAGAAAACAGTAGAGGAAGGGGAAATCCTACCAGCATCTTCAAGGGATACTATAGCATTAACTATATACTGACTATCGGAAAATAAATTAAATACAGAATTTTTAAACATCACAAAAGCCTGTAATACTGCCTTAAGCTCTACCTTTTGAGCTGATTGTTTGGGTACTAAAATGTAAAAGTTTGATCAGGTGTAACTATTGCTGCTGTACCATTATTTGATCCATCAGTGAATATATTTGGAGCATTCCTGATAGGTGTTTTTCTTGTAATTTTTGGAAAAATTACAGGATGTGATGACCAAAAAGACAATAAAGGATTAGATGGTAAGTGGTTATCAAATGAAACATTAGATTTGCACATGATTATTGCCCAAGTATTTAATTCATTAGCTAACTCATCAATTTGATTCATAGTATATGGAGTAATAATTTTATTGGGAGAAATTCCAAACACTCCCTTTGCTGCTTTTATTCCTTTGAGTATTAATTGTCCTACAGCCTTAGGATACCTAGTAAGAATAGTGTTAGGAGAATAAGATAAATGTATCCATAATAATGGACCTTCTTGCCAAAATACTCCTGTAGGAATATTTTTTGTTGGTAGTACAATAAATAATAAAGGCAAACTTATATCAATTCTATCCAAATGCATACTTTCCATATATGTTTCAATGATTTTTAATGCCTTTATTGCTTCAGGCGTTAACATTCGGGGTGAATTTGGATCTGATGGACCTTTTAGGATATCAAATAAAGGTCCCAACTCTCCTGTTGGTATACCTAGATAAGGCCTTATCCAATTTATGTCTCCTAATAACTTTTGAAAGTCATTAAATGATTTGAGTTGATCTACTCGTATTTGAATTTTTGGTGGACGGACCATGGTTGAGGATAATAGAACTCCTAAATAATTAATTGGAAAATTTAATTGTACTTTATCTATTGCTATCTCTAGATTATAATTTTTTAATAAGTTTGTAAGTGTGGCATAACATTCTAGCAATGTGTTTTTAGCTTTGTGTGCTAATAGTACATCATCCATATAGTGAAATATTTGTAGTTCAGGATTTTGATTTCTAAGTGGCTAGATTGCTTTGTTAACATAAATTTGACACATAATTGGGCTGTTAGCCATCCCTTGAGGGAGTACTTTCCATTCATATCTCTGATCAGGACCTTCATGATTCAGTGCAGGGATAGTAAATGCAAAACGTGGACTATCCTCAGGATGAATTGGAATTAAAAAAAACAATCTTTAATATCTATAGCTAAAACATACCAGGTTTTTGGCAAAGCAGACAATTGAGGAATCCCCGATTGAGCAGGTCCCATAATAACCATCTCATTATTAATGGCTCTTAAATCTTGCAATAATCTCCATTTACCAGATTTCTTTTTGATGACAAAAATGGGAGTATTATGGGGAGATACAGAGGTTGTATATGTCCTTCCGCTAATTGTTGTTTGACCAGATCATGGGCTGCTTGTATCTTTTCTTTAGTCAGGGGCCACGAGAAACCCATACTGGTCTTTCTGATTTCCAAGTAATTTTTATTGTCTCAGTGGCCCTTTCTGAAAATCCAACCCATGTCTGTCTGTTCCTTGATCTATTTGTATTGGTGCTGTTATACCTTGTTCTTGTTTTCCTAATCTTTTTCCTTTCCTAAAACCTTGTCTAGCCCTAATAGTGGGTGCATTTGGATTGATGTTATTTGTTAACGTCAAACCTAATTGATCTAGGACATCTCGTCCCCATAAATTTATAGGAAGATGATCCAATACATATGGCTGTATAGTTCCTAAACATCCTTCAGGATCCTTCCAATCTAATACCATTGCACTTCTATGGGGATTAGTCGCCACTTCTAGGCCTCGAAGCGTTTGAGTGGCTTGTTGTAATGGCCAATGTTTTGGCCATTCTTGACGAGAGATGATGCTAAGGTCTGCACCTGTATCCAGTAGCCCGTTAAATTCATGTCCTTGAATATTTAGTTTTAGCATGGGGCGAGAATCTAAATTTAAAGACAGCATAGCCCAATCTACACCTGTGGAGCCTAATCCCTTGGAAACTCTTTCTACAGCACGACTGGAAAATTTATCATGTAGGCTTGGTATTATTAGTAACTGTGCTATTCTATCTCCTGGTGAAATTACTGATATACCATTTGGAGAACTGGCTATAATTTTTATTTCACCTTCATAATCGGGATCAATTACCCCAGGACTTATCATAAGTCCTTTTAGAGTAGAAGAGCTGCGTCCCAATAATAAGCCTACTGTTCCTTTGGGAAGAGGTCCTTTCACCCCTGTGGGAATGATTTGAACTCCCATCTCTGGAGTTAGTACTGATCTGGCGGAGGCACAGATGTCCAACCCTGCGCTCCTTCTGGTTTGTCTGATGAGGGATCTGATGGACAATGTGTCCTGGGCACTACTTTGATGGGGTTGCTGGGTTCCTCCAGTGCTCCGTATATTTGTGGTTTTGGGCCCCGGAGCATTGGGCCCCTCTGTCCATTTTTTGGCAATGGAGCCCAATGCCTTTCTCCACGATATCGTGGATAAACACTTGGTCCTTGTTCGTTTTTTGATAATGGAGTACCCTCTATGGTGGTTTGAGAACGGCATTCATTAGCCCAATGTCTCCCTCTACAGCATCGTGGGCAAATACCCGGTATTTTACTCCTTTGATACCTAGTTTTGTTAAACCCTCCTCCTATGGGGCAATTCCTTTTAAAATGTCCTGTTTGTTCACAATTGTAGCATGTTCTTGGCCTGGAATCTAAAGCCTGTTTTACTGCAGCTGCCACAATTTTCCCTTGTTCATTAATGTCTCTGGCATCTAAAGCCTGTTTTACTGCAGCTGCCACAATTTTCCCTTGTTCATTAATGTCTCTGGCATCTAAAGCCTGTTTTACTGCAGCTGCCATGACTTGCTCTTGTTCATTAATGTCTCTACATAATTTAATATATGTGTTTAAATCTTCATGTTTCCATGGTCTAATGATATCTCTGCACCAATGATTCGCTTGGTAATAAGCCAGTTGTTTTATTAATGGCATTGCTTGTTCTGTATTCCCAAAAACTCTGGTAGCTGTTTGAATAAGCCTATCTACAAATTCAGCGTAAGATTCATTAGCTCCTTGTATTATCTTAGATAATTGACCTTGTAAACCTCCATGTCCTTGTAAAGTCTTCCATGCCTTAACTGCATCTACAGCAATTTGTAAATATACACCCGGATCATATGCAATTTGTTGCTGCTGATCGTCATAAGGTCCCTTTCCTAACAACATATCTAGATTTCTCTGAGGATAACCAGCTGCTGCATTTTGCCTAGCCTTCTCCTTGCAAAATTCCTCATTGGCAACCTTCCATAACAGGTATTGTCCTCCATTTAGCACAGCTTTACACATATTAGCCCAATCTGCTGGCGTCATGTTCAAGTTGGTAAAGGATTCGACCAAGCTTACAGTGAAGGGTGCTTGAGGACCATAGGTTGTTACAGCCTCTTTTAGCTGCTTCACTGTTTTGAAATTTAAAGCATGGTAAATTCGCTGCCCTCCTACCTCAAATACAGGGCATGTTAATACTTGAGATCCTGTCTCAGGATCCCATCTATCAACTGCGGGGGTTGGGGGCCTCTCAGCATATGGAGGTGGTGCTGTTGATTGGACACTTACGTCCTCTGGTGATAGAAAGGTGTTAGTCGCAGTCTCCTGTAGAGGTGGTGCTGTTGGTTGGACACTTAAGCCCTCTGGTGATAGAAAGGTGTTAGTAGCAGTCTCCTGTTGTAACTTTTCCCCTGATGGCTTTTTTTAAAAAATATTTTTATTAGTTATTAATGGACCTTTATTTATTTGTTTGTATGTGGTGCTGAGAATCGAACCCAGAGCCTCACACATGCTAGGCAAGTGCTCTACCACTGAGCCACAGCCCCAGCCCCCTGATGGCTTTTTCTGCTCTAAACTTCCTTCCTCTGTCTGATTAGCTCGAAAGACCTTCTCTTTTACTTGAATCTTTTCCTCTTTCTGACTAGCTCGAGAGACCTCCTCATTTACTTGAATCAATATGTCTTCTCCTTCCTCTACCTTTGTCTGAATTGAAGGCTTTGGACTAAGCAAACCAGATACCAACGCCCACAATGTCAATGTACCAACTGGCAGAGTTCCTGGGCTGTTCTTTTCTATTCTTTTTAAATCTTCACCATGATGGTTCCATTGTGATATATTTAACAACTCCTCCTTAAAAAGCCATGGGCTACATTTTTGCATTGTATCAACGTATGCCCTGACTGTTCTTGATTTTACTGAGATGCCTCCTTCCTCTAACAATTTACTTAACACTCTTTCAGTTTGTTTTTTACTAATTTCTAATTCTGTATTTCTACTATAATACAACCCAACAAGATGACGCCAAACAAAACAGAGACAGAATGAAACAAAAAGGGAACAACAAAAAATCATTATAGCCTTTCTATCCTCCTGACATGTGCATCCGTCCTTTCTCCCTATCTGTTCCTCAGACGTAAATAGTTTTTCCTCAGATGTAAGCGGTTTTTCCTCAGATGTGAGTGGTTTTTCTTCCATCTTACTCATCTCCAGGGACAGGCAACTTAAAACAAAAATGAAGCAAAACAAAAGAGGGATCTTAAAATGGCTCCCCATCCTCTCACCCTGCCTTCAGGGGTGAGCAGTTTACTTACCCTCAGTCGCTCCCCGTGCGAGCCACCAAATGCCGCAGTCTGGCTGGGCACAATTCAGGAGCCACTTGTCAAAAGAAACTAACTATATTTTTAGAACCACACACGCCAAACAAAACAGCTCCTCAGGAAAAAACCCTCAGAGCCCAACTGCCACCACCGGCTTCCCACAAGCCACACACCCCAACCCAGCCTCTTCCTCCCACAATCCTCCTGCTCTTGAGGCCGATTGGCTGGGTCGCATGGGCGGAGCCAAAAAAGTCCCCCAATGAGCAGCTCCGTGGTCTGAAAGGGCAGGGAAACAGCCCAATGAGCATCACCGCAGAGGAGCCAATCAGCTAGATGTTGCTAGATGTTGCTGGGGCCGCTGTGAGCCAATCATCAGCTGGTAGTCTGAAAGGGCAGGGAAACAGCTCAATGAGCATCTCCACAGAGGAGCCAATCAGCTAGGTGTTGCTGGGGCCGCTGTGAGCCAATCATCAGCTGGCAGTTTGAAAGTTTGCTGGAGCCCCTTCGGCTGTGGCTCTCAACACTTGTCTGTATCTGCCCTGGCCACCTGTGCCTCTGGTGTCAAGTCCAGGGAGTCAGTGCTGCAAGGCTGTCGCCCCCGTTCCCCCCCCCCCCCGCCCCGAGGAGCTTCATTGCTTTAGGTTTTACATTTAGGACTTTGATCCATTCAGATTTTTGTAGGAAAGGGCGCAGCTTTATTCTTTGGCATGTGGATATCTAGTCTTCCCCGCACAGTTTGTTGAAGACAACGGTCTTAGCACCTTTGTTAAAAATCATTTCTCCATGGCCAGGGTCTTAAAAACTGATAGGCCGTCCTCATCCAGCACCGTGCAGGGTGGATTAAAGTAGCTTTGTGGTGGGTTTTGGTGTCAGGACATCTGATCTCACCACTTTTTGCTCTTCTTTTCCCAAGACTGTCCTGGCTCTCCAGGGTCCCTGGGAGAGTCTATACAAACTTTAGGATGGGTTTTCCTATTTCTGCAAACAACATCATTGGGGTTTTGATAGGGCTTGCATTAAATCTGTAGATTGTGTTCAGTAGTATTGACATTTTACTGTTATTATTGTCTAATCCATGAACATAGGATGTATTATCATTTGTCTTTCTTTGACTTTTTGGTTAAGTAGTTCCTCAGTATTTTATAAAAGGTATTATTATAATTCCTGTTCAAATTATTCATTTTTAGCATAAAGAAATTCCACCAATTTTTTTGTGTGTGTTGAGTCTGTATCTTACTAATTTGCTGAATTCATTTATTAGTTCTAATAGATTAAGGAGGGATCTTAAGGGTTTTCTATATTTGAAACCATATTGTCTGGAAACGGATGATTTACTTACTTCCCAAATTGGGTGCTTCCTATTTCTTTTTCTTGCCTAACTGCTCTGGCTAGAACTTTCAGCACTCTGGTGAATAGAAGCAGTGGAAAAAGGAATTCTTGACTTGTTCCTAATCTTTGAGGAAAATCTTTTCATCTTTCACCACTAAATGTGATATTTTTATATGTGGCTTTTATTATAGAGATGTAGTTTCCTTCTATTCTGTTTATCAAATGTGTCCAACATAAAACTGTGTTGATTTTTGTAAAATGCCTTTTCTGTATCCATTGAGATGCCTGTCACCCTCCCTTCTATTAACATTATTAATATGGTGCATTATATTTGATCAATCTTCATACATTTTCATTTTTCATACATTTGATATCATACATTGAATATGATACATTTATTCCAGGGATAAATCCCATTTCATGGTATAGAATCCTTTTCATATGCTGTCAAATTCTGTTTGCCAGTATTTTGTTGAGTTTTTTTGCATTAATGCTCATAAGGAAATATTGGTCTGTGGCTTTCTATTCTTATCATGTCTTGCCTGGCTTCAATGCCTGGGTATTGTTGACCTCATAGAATGAGCTAGAAAATGTTCCCTTCTTCTAAGATTTTTTAAAGAGTTTGAGAAAGATTGGCATTATTTTTTCTTTAAATGTTGGCAGAATTCATTCATGATGCCACCAGGTCCAGGGTTTGTATCTGTTGGGAGACCATTTTTTTAAATTACTGATTTGATTTCCTTACTAGTTATTGATCTACTCAGATTTTCCTCTTTGTGCTTTTGTTTTGTTTCTAGGAATTTGTAACAGTCCCTCACACCTTTGGTTTCTCTGGGCATTCCATTTCCCTCTCATTTTTTGAAGGACATTTCTGCTGCATACAGAACTCTTGGTTAAATTTTTCTTTCAGCGCTTTTAATATTTTGGCACACTGCCTTGTGACCTTCAATGTTTCTGATAAGAAATATGCTAACGATCTCATTGAGGATCTTGCACGGGACAGATTGCTTTTCTCTGCGGGCTTTATATTAGCTCCAGGTATATGCCGCCTGCTGACCATTTCCACTGCCCCTTCCTGTCACTAGGAGTCACTGTGACTTTTCAGTTGTTATGGTAATTGCGATTCCTTGGCTCCTGAGGGTTGGTGTGGCTGCTCAGCCCCCACTACTCTGGGGCTCCCAGGCCCATTAGTATCACCCAGCCAAGTTCTAAGCTAGCCATCTGACAGTCATGCCCGGCCTGCAGAGGAGGTCATCACTAGATTTCCTAGTCTTTGAATCTGCAGGTTCTGTGGTATTCAGTACATCTCCTTTTCTTGGCTTTGAAGCGTGAAAGGTGCAGTGCTGATGAGCTCCTCACCAGAGCACTCCTGATAGCCCTCTGGACCTTCCTGGAACACAGTGCTCAGGTGGGTGCTCCGGTCTCACAGACTGCGGCCATGAGCCATCTCTGCCCCGCCTGTGGCCATGAAGGACTTTCTCAGCATCGACTACTGCTTTCCAGAGCTTTTCTGAGAGCAGGTTGGCACCATCCCCTGGAGTTCTTAACAGGGCATCAAGTGCCCCACGCCAGGGCGTCCTACCCATTCTCAGGTTCTGAGCCCCCTGACGGAGCCCTCTCAGCATCCAGTCCCTGGGGTATTTCCCAGCGCTTGTCAATCATCCTTGCAGGCCCAACAGGTCCTCACACAGAGTCACGCTGCGACCTAACCTAATTCCACCCTTCAAAGCCAAGAAAAGGAGATTGGGGAGATATGTCCCTGAGCAGGGCAACTATGGTCTTATGGGAGAAACTTCTAGTTGTCTTCTCATGCATAGGAGAGGCAGACCCCTTATACAGACACAGAGAAGCCCAAGAAGTCACAATTCTCCCCAGGAAGTCGGGAGGCAACGACCTCCCGAGTCACTGGGGTTGCAGGTAGGGCAACCCTCCTGACTTAGGTAGTGTCCTTTAAACCCTAGCATATGGTGGCTCCATCCCAGCCAGGCAATGAGTGGGCCAGTCCCTAAACTCATCTCACCACCTGCTCTCCTGGATCATCATCTCTCCGCCAGCTGGGCCAGCGGACCCTGGACAGAGTTAGAAATACAGAAGATTAATTGGGGAGCAAGTTCTATGATTGAAAGGGGAAAAATATGAGGGTTGGAGCTAGAGATGAGGATGTGGACCTGGTGCGTCTTCCGGCACCACAGACGGCTGGAGCTCTGGGACAAACACGGGTGCTCAGAGAAGTCCCATATTTGGCAGAAATGGCTGTGTCCTTAAATCACTTCTTGCTGTCACTGGCTCAGGGCCAGTAGAGCATGTCTAAGGCTAGAAAGGGGGCAGACCTTGAAGGAGGTGCTAGCTGGGGCCGGCCAACTACACTCATCTCTTGAGGATGGATACGAGTCCTTTCTTCAAAGGCAGTATGCGCAGCCCACCTCCGCATCTGCCACAGCCAGGCGTGGTTCTGTCCCACTCTCCATCAACCTGCTAGCCACACGTTCTCCCAGGGGTTACCCCAGAGAGTCCCGCATGTCCCCCACCAGGTTGTCTGACTACTGGATGATGCCGGGACCTGCAGGGGCAAAGGGCTCACTCCTTTCTGCCCCTCGCGCCGTTGTCTTAATTCAACCCTATTTTCACCCCTCACCACACACTGTTTGGCCCCGTCCTCACTGACTTCTTTTACCTCGGTTCTTGCTGGTTCCATTTGACAAGATTTCCTTTTGCTGGTGTTGGAATCAGTTCTCATTTTTCTGAAAGCATTTTTGTTTTGAAAGGTTGTCTGCTGAATACATCATCGAGTACTCCAGGTCTACTGCAAACTACTCGTTCTCTGGTCATCCTGTGAAGGGAACGTGTTCATCTTAACAATATTTTTGTTTTAATTTTTAGTTATAGATGGACATGATATTTTTATTTTGCTTATTTACTTTTATGTGGTGCTGAGGATGGAACCCAGCGCCGCACATGTGCGAGGCAAGCACTCTGCCTCTGAGCACAGCCCCAGACCCAGTATTTGTTTTTCTCTTGGCCACATCCGCCTCCTAAAGAAATTAAGGTGTAAATCTCATCTAGTAAAGCACATGCATTTTAGATATAGAGCAAGACATGCAGACTTCCTCCCCGACTTCCCACGCCCCTCACTGATCCCACCTGTGGTGTGAACAGGGTGCTGACCCCCAGAGAGAGGAGAAGGAGGGCAGGATGAACCCATGGCGGTGGGAGGTGACTAAGGGTGACTAAAATCAGATTAGGTCACCAGGGTTGATCCACCACAATGGAATCAGATGGTCTCTGGAGAAGAGAGACCGGAAAACAAACACACACACACCACACACACACACACACACACACACACACACACACACACACATGCTCCTGGCCTCGGCCCACGTGATGCCGTGATGCCCGTGGGCCGTGCACCGAGCGGTGGAGGGGTGGCCAGGGCACAGTGCTCCACCAGTACTCCAGGTCTACTGCAAACTACTCTCCAAGTGGCTGAGAAAGCAAAGATGTAAAAACTCAGCAGAAGCAAAGGAGCTAATGAGAAATACGTCAAGAGAAGGATTCGCAGGACCAACTCGTGACACTGAGGGTGACATGGAGCTAGGGATGACGGCTGTAGTGTCTCCACTTGTCTAGTAGCACAGGGGCTCTAAGGTCACTCTGTTGACCCCAGTGCCCACGTTAGCATGGGACTGACTTGTAGATGAAGCCCCCTAAATAGGATGGCACCATGACAGTTCCAGAGGGGACCAGCTAGGGTCAAAACTCCTCCTCCCAACATGAAGGAGTTGAACACCTAGTGGGCAGAGTACACAGGTGGTCCCAGCTCTCCTGCTAAGCAAGTTGGACACAGCATCGTCTCCTCTGTCCTTCTCTGGGTGGAGACGGCCCACCCTGCTGAAGTCTCACTTTGCTTTTACTTTACTTTCACTCATGGTAAAGTTTTCCTTGTATGGCTTTTGGTGTCTGACTTTAGATTTTCTTTCACTGGAACACAAGAACAGAGGTTTCAGTTCCCCCCTTTCCCGTGTGTGACATTGGGACTCTGCCAGCAAGACCATCCTGGTCAGATGTGGTCCTCCACATCTTGGATCTGAACTGGAAGCCCAAATAAACCTGTTCTTTGTAACTCGGTCAGTAACCAAGAAGTCACCTCCTTCTTCCCCTCCAGAAGACACTTCTCATTTCTGCCCCGAGATTCCCCCGGCCATCCCAAAGCCCTTTGTACAGAGGTGTCCTATGTGTCCTTCGTCTCTCACACTGAGATGTACAAACCCAGACATGTGCACACACTGCTGCCTCCATCAGTTCATTCCCACTTACTCCCTAGTACAATTCCAGCATGTGCCTAATCTGTGATCCATTTTCTAGCTGAACAGTTTTTTTTTTAATGAATAAAGCAAATATAAATACACTTGTACAAAGGATATCAGTGGAGCTACTGTATTATGTGAATGTCTAGAGTTGCCGAGTTACAATGCAGCAACATGCTTAATTCAAGAGGCCAGAAAACCAACAGGAAACGGACTTGCTCAACAGCTCCCCCAGGTGGCAGGCCACATCACAGGGGGTGAGAGGTACATCCCGATGGCTGCAGGTTCTCATCAGTGTGGGTGTCAGTGCTTTGGGCGGAGCCACTTAGCCAGAGGGGGTGGCACCTGCATAGGGTTCTAAGTGGCACTGTCCAGGGACGGGCTGGAAGCCCTGATGTTCTTACTGGCCACTCAGGTTGCCTCTTCTTCATGGATTGTGTGCCCAAGTCTCTCGCAATGTGTGAAGTGGGGATTCTGCTTTCTCTAGACTCAGAATGAGTCCTGTCAGGAATACACGCGTCTATTTGCATAGCCTGCCTGTTTTGAAGGCCAGAGTCCTCACTTCAGTGGAGGCCAAATGCCTCCCTTCTGAGGCTTGTTATCCGTGTCCTGAGAAAGTTTTGCCCTTCCAAAGGGTAGGTGTTTTCCTCTTGAAGCTTGTCCTAGGTGCTTGATGGGATTAACTTTTGTAGGTGGCGTGCAGTAAGAGCCAGATTCATCTTTCCACCCTAGGTGGAGGGCCAGATATGGCATGTGGGATACAGGTCCTGCACCCCAAAGCAGGACAGCCACCAAATCCTTGACTGGAGTGAAAGCACCCGAGTTTTCTGGAGGTGGAGGTTTGAAATAAAACGACAGGATCCAGGTGAGTATTCAGAAGGCCAACAGGTGACTTTCAGGGGCTGGGGTGTTAACAGTGAACTTCTATTGTACATTCCCTCTTAGAACTACTCTGCGTCCATGGCAGAGAAAGCAGTGGAGGCTGCAGCTAACCTGCCCAGGTCCCCGCCGAGTGCCTGAGGCAGGCTGTTGTGTCCAGGTGTGCAGGGCAATGTGCCCAGGGGGTGGCAGTGCAGGGGACCGGCCAAGGCCAACGCCAGCCAGGGGAGACACTTTCCTCTGCATGTGGGGGAGGATGAGGAACAAGGAGCTCCAAAAGCACAGCATTTCAAACCGGGATGGGACAGGCGAGTCCAGAGTCGCCACAGCGCTCTTCATGGGCCGGAGAGCGCCCAGAGCACCTGTGGGTCACAGCTGCAGCAGCACCCGCTCCTCCCCCATGGGAGCTTAGGACTATGGGGAGGGTGGTGGCAACCCACTGAAGCCCAACAGGGTTCTCTCCCTGCAGCCCACACCGTCTGGTCATAAAGCCCACACAAAGCACAAGAGGTCTAGAAAAAGAATCAGGCTTTATTTTTTGTCATTTTTAACACAGGTATTGTAGACACGTTAGTCTTGCAGTCCCTATGGCCAACACACAGAACCCAGGGAGAAACTGAAGGAGCGGGAGCTCGCTGCCGCCCTGGGCTGGCTGCCGGGACCCCGCAGGCCCGGCTCCTCTTGCCTACCCCTTCCCTGCACCTAAGATGAGCAGACCCGACCACCATCCTGTGCTCCTTCCCTAGCAGGAAGTGGGATGGAAGGACACTGTGTGACCTCGGGAGGCATGGAGAAGCCAACTAAACCCAGCTGTGGGGCCGTGAGCGCCACCAACAGGGCCAAAGCCTGGCTGGGGCAATCCCGAGGTCCTGGGCCACATCAGCAAGGCATCCCTGAGGTAAGCGGAAGGAGCCCCGTCCGCTCCTGGTGCCGGGCTCCAGAGAACACAGGAGGGCAGTCTCCCCCAAGAGCAGCTCCCAGAGAAAGAGGGTCCTGGTGTGGAGTGCCCGGGCCACGCCAGCCGCCCCCACACCCCCATGACCAGCCCAGGGCTTCCTGCTGACCCCGTCCTTGGTGTGCTAGGCATGCCTTGGAAACCTCAGGAGGAGTTTCCACACTATTGAAAATGAAAAGCAAATAAGGAATAAGGCATCAGACATTTGATTCTTTTATTTCCGTATGCAATGTAATGTTTAGGCACGCTGCTTGGGATGCTGTTTCTAAAAAATCTGTTGGCCATTTTTCAGAATATCCTTTTGGTTTTAAATACTGGTCAGGAAAAACAAATGATGTAAAAATACGTGAATAATTTTCTATTACAGAAATGAAAAACTGATTTGCATCTAAAAGTGCAAGAGGTGAAGTGATTTAACCCTTTCACCAGACGATATGGCAATATACAGTATATTGCTTCAGCTGTTGGAGAAGGCTGTGACGTATTTTTATATTGACATAGAAAATTATAAATTACATTGAATTAGTATCCATAATCACTATATATATACACAAACCAGTTCTAAAAAAATACACTGGTTTAGAATTTTACGAGTGAAAACCTCACAAGGTACAGTAAAACAGGTAACATGCGCAGGTGCCGGATTGAGTTCTATTTTTAAAACACTAGCCTGTGAAATGACGCACTCGAACTCCATTAGCAGCACGAGCATTTTCAACGGACTCGCCTAACATGACTTAAGTGTGTTAAATACGCAGATTGCTCTGAAATGGTCATTGGTGATGCTTGTTAACAAGGTCAATTTTGGTGAATGGGTTAAAAGGCAGATGAACTACCAAACAAAACAAAAACAAAAACAAAAAAACAAAAACAACCCCCCCCCCCCAAAAAAAAACCTCAAACCACAGCCATGTACACTCCGAGGACTCTAGTGCTTTTCCTGTAGGAGATCATCTCAAGCAACAAGACTTCAACAGAACATATGGCTTCACAAGAACATCGGTTTATCAACTAAGTCGCGGCAATAAATACTTAATCTCTACCAATAGACTTACATTTTTGATCCATTTTAAACAATACAGAAAACAATTACCAATCAAAAACTGGTTATAAAAAGAACACCAAATATTTCTTACTCAAAATCACTTTTGTAAGTTAGAACAACCAAAATAACACCTAGAGGGATTTCAATTCCACAGCTCCTTGCCAACCTGGAAGAAAAGGAATCAGAATTTTGTACAAGGTGAAAAATGTATGAAAACTGCCTAGTACTTTGGTCACACTAATAATTGTCAAATAGTTATGTTTCAAATACAATAGATCTGTGTATTCACTTTTATAAAACTATTCTTACAGCCATTTAACTAGAGTAGTACTGCTATCACCACAGGGCAGCAAGGTCTCATCTCACAGGCTACCCATTATTTAGAACAATACAATATAAACATACGCAGACATTCTTGGTATTTGTCAATGTGCAATATTTTTACACTTCTGAATTTCTCTGTACAATGTCTTAGAATCTAGAATATAAAGGTTGCTGGTCCTGATCCCTTGCAGAGTGAGTGCAGCAGTGACGGCTTGGTGGCTCCAGAGGACCCCTCCAGAGCCCCTGGGTGGTGGCAGTCTGCAGTCCTCAGTCAGCAGCAGCAGACGCTACCCATCATACAGGGCCATTGACTGACGTGTCACCTGGCACATTTGGCTGGTCACTCCTGCAGAGTAAGAGACAGGCATCTGAGGCACGTGAAGCAGAAATGGGAGGAAGTGAGCCTGGTTTAGTTCTGAGGGTGGGGAGTGCATCTAAGCAGGGCCTCAAGAGCCCACGGAGCTGCCCTCCTCCACTTCTCAGGACAACCCACACATGTGGGTGGAGGGTCCTAAACCGCTGCCCCCAGAGCCCACGGGAGCTCTCTGTTCATTTCTCCTCCAAAAAGCATTTATCTGTCCCACAGAGTGGAACTCTGCAGCATTTGCAATGGCAAAGAAAAATAAAAGGAGAGAGGGAAAAAAGTTTGTAAACAGAACAATCTGTTACAACACACGGACAACACATTCCCACAGAGCAAATGTCAGCTTCACAACTGGGAGGCAAGAGTGGTGGGACAGTGTGTGAAAGTGGTGGCTGAAGATCCGAGTTTGCAAAATCACAAAATGGAGGGGCAAACTCTCTAGGGCTCTTCCCAAGTTAAGGAAGTAGACTTGGGAAGGATGCTGAGAGCGGCAAAACTGGTGCGCAGGCACTTCCGGCTAGCCCTGAGGTCTCAGCTGGCAGACTCCAGTCCTGCGGCCTGTGAGTACAGCAGGGAGCTCGGGGCCAGCTCCACACACAGCAACAAATCTACTTACAGCCGTCTCATTCCAGAGCCGTCTCATCGGCTTACACGTCGTCTCACTGCACCAGACACTGGGTACGTATCCTGCCTTCACCACCCAAAAGCCATGTGTTCGTAAGTTTATTTCTTAAACTCTCTCAGTTTTGCTTTCTCCCCCTATCCCACAGGGCTTCACAGGTAGGGAAGTGTGTGAAGCAGCTGGCACACCGCTGGCACAGACACAGCAGGCCTGACAAACAGCAGCCAAGCCAGGTCTGTGGCAACACACACCCCAGATCCACAGGACCCCAGGACCAGGCTGGGGCAGGGCCCTTCAAACACATGGGAGGCATCGCCGTACTTACCCTCCACCTGTCCTAACGCTGGTGCCAGTGCCATCTGCTCAGACAGCCCTCTCACCTAGCTGCACTCCTGTCCCCATTCCTGCAGCCAGTGTCCTCCCAGGCACCTGCCCTCTGCCCCAGGCTACTGGTGTCTGTCTGCTCAGGCTTCCCTCCAGCTACCACCATCTTGTGGTGGATGAAGGATGGATGAATGGACAAACCCAGGGACGCCAGTGTGTCCCCTCCTTCACTAGCTCACCCCAACATTCTCTGCCACCACCTCAATCCTGTAATTGGAGAGGAGAACTCTTCATACCTGATGTTTCTAGCCAGAGAGAAAAGCAAGCAGGCTGCACTGAAGCCAACATTTCTGTACACCGGACAGCCAGGAAATGACCCCATAGCCTCCTGGGCCACTCATGTCAGAGAACCAAGAACAAACTGCCAGGGCCGACCCTAACTATTCTAACTCCCAGGAATTCCTCAATGTAAAGTAACTTAACAGGTAGAAATTAGAGAGGTGACCCCGACTGGGAATTAGACTCACAAAAGACCATAAAGCAGAACAGAACAAAATGAGAAAAAACAAACAAACAAACAAAAACCCACTGAACTCTGGGTTTGGTGTCACATGCCAGTAATCCCAGCAGCTTGGGAGGCTGAGGCATGAGGCTGCAAGTTCCAAGCCAGCCTCAGCAACACCCACTCTCCAAAGAAAAATGAAAAGGTCTGGGGATATAGCTCAGTGGCAAAGTACCTCCTAGATTCAACCCATAGAACCAAAAAGCGGTGGTGGTGGTGGGGGGAAGCGAAGGAAGGAAGGAAGGAAGGAAGGAAAGCAAACAAAATCTCTCATAGTCAAAACCCCAGGAAAAAGACTGACTTTCTCTGAACCCTAGAAGAACCTGGGACTGAACCACCCCTAGGGCTGGAGTGTGACCCTGCCTTTTCTTCCCAAAGCCCTCATTAAAGCCATCCTGCTCCAGCAGCTCACGTAATTACCTTTGTATGTAAAAACTTCAGAGGCACAAAAACAAACTTCATTTGAGCTAAAATTTATGCGAGTAGAACAGTAAAGAGGGCTTGCCCTGCCCTGAATGCAGAACCGAGGGCGCCCCCTGCTGGCTCCCGCTGGTGTGGTCTTAGAATGCCTAGAAAATTTAGGGGCAGCAGGGCCAGGGGGAAAGTATGACTCCTTAGAAATTGCTTTAAAGGTCACTTTATTCCTTCTGAAAGGAGGAATATACAATCTTAGATATATGAAATCAAAAGGTTAACTCTGGGACGTGCTAGACACAGCTTCTCGTGGTCCAGGGGATCCTCACTCATCTTCTGGCGCGAGCTCCGGTGCGATCCCAGGCCACCTGGCTCTACCTGTGAGGCCGTGCGAATGGGCCGGACGCTGGCCCTTGGCGGCAGATGCTTTGGCTTGGCCTATTCCTTCAGGCCACTGGCTCAGTCTAAGCAAAAGGTGACTAGAAAGAAAGCATCACATTCCAAATCACATGGCTCTGGCAGTGGGATTTTCACAGTCAATCAAGACAAGATCACTACTTTGAAAAAAACAAGACCACACAGGGATTCACTTAGGGGTGGAGAATAATAAGGGAAGTCCCCTGCATGTCACATGGGCACAAATGTGGGAAACAGTCACCCAGAGCTGTTTGCACCTGGCGGTTCAGGGGCCACTAAAGCTCCCAGAGGGGCCTGTTATTATTCTCAACTTGGGGCCTCCTGAGAAAGCTGTGTAGCCGGAGCAAGCCTTCCACTCCCAGGAGGTGCCCAAGAGCCAGCTACACTGCCAATCTCCGCGCCCAGGCAGCTCTTGGCCTCGGGTGAGGAGACCAAGTGTTGTTCCCAGGTTCTTTGCTGGGTCACCTGACTAATGAAAGGATTATTGCCAAGTGTACTGCTGAAGGCCTGGGCCTGGCTGTGATGACCCTACAGTCCACACCTAGGTGCCAACCCCTTCCCGACTCCCACAGGACAAGAGCAAGGCCAGGCGGGGCTTGGGAAGAACACAAGGGTGCAGGCAGTACCTCTGCTCTGGGCTACTGCTGGGGGGCCGGGGGGCCGCACACTTGGCCTCTGCTGGCTCAGGGCTCTCCTCCACTTCTTTACAAGCAGCATCTTGAGAGGTAGACAGTTTTCCTTCCTCACTGCAGGAGAGGAGACACAGGCACATTACACACCTCCGGGACAGCGTCTAGGTGCCAAAGGATGGGGTCACATGCAAATGGCTCTGAAGTCATGACTGCCATGGCGGCAACCCTGGGGCTGAGCATGCTCAGGGTGGGAGGGTCACAGGGACACAGACGGTGACAGGGGAAGCACAAAAGGAAAGGGCACACAAAGGTGGGAACCAAGAGAGGGACGATGTAATGTGGCTGGTCTGACAGAGCGGCCCCGCATCACCGTACATACCGGTAGGATTTCAACACTCTGAAGCCCAGTGTGCAAAACAGAAAAAGAAATGTACAAGAGTTTCAGAATACTCCTAGAAATGAGGGACGGGGGACTACGTCCACGCCTGCACTTAACCAAAACTGCAGAGTTGGTGAAGGCTGTCAAGAGAACCTGTTTGAAGGAACGAGTCTTTATTTCAACCTGTGCTCCTGGGCTGAGCCCATCAGTAACAAGCCGCCAGAGGGCGGACCTCCATCTGTTCACTGGCTGGAAACCTTGGTCAGGAGAGGAGGGCACCCTGCTGCCTGAGCCACATTTAAAGACTTCTCAAAGCCTGGTGCAGAGATGCACGCCTGGAATCCCAGCGACACAGGATGCTGAGGCAGGAGGATGGCAAGTTTGAGGCTTGTCTCAGCTACTTAGTGAGACCCTGTCTCAAAATAAAAAATAAAAAAGGTTGGGGGTATAGCTCAGTGTTATAAAGAGCACCCCTGGTTTCAACCTCCAGTATTGGGGCGGGGGAGAGTTGGGAGTTTCCCTCTAACAAAGGTGAAATGTATGAACACTACGAAGGAAAAGTGGGACCCTGAGGAGCTGCTAGTGCAGCTGAAAGCAGACTCCAGGTCCCGGGCTGAGGGGAGTGGGCAGGGAGGATAAGGGTCCCCTCTCAGGGTGGGAAATATGCAGCGGGCCGCTCTGTCGGGGATTCCCATTTTGTACACAATTAAAGTGGCAATAGCTAGAGGTCCCCTTAAGGAAGGGCTGTCATTCTTAACAGCCATGGCTTGGATTTGCTTATAAGACACCTAATATTTTAGAATGATTTCTCAGGTAGTTTTCAGATGGTTCCACGTAATTTATAAGTAGAAAAATTAACTGAAATCTAATGATTTGTAACAATCTGAATTACATGGGTCATTACCTCTCTTTTTCGGTGGTGCTGGGGATGGAACCCAGGCCTCACCCATGTTAAACACCTGCTCTACCACAAGAGTCCCATCCCCAACCCCTGGTTTCTTCTTCTCAAACCTCCTTCTCCATTCCCCTTTGCCCCTTTCTTCTCTATTCCCTGTCCCAGAAGCAATGATTCTTATGTGATTATAAAATGCATCTTCATTACATGTGTGCACGAGCATATAACCTGCACTGAATCCAACATCTTTTTGTACTTTTCTCTAGACTAAACATGTCTGTAAGTTCCACCTGCTCCTTCCAGGTACAGCCCGGTGCCCACAGTGAGCACCGACCAAAGGGCCTGGCTTCCCAGAGCAATGAGCCCAAAGTGCCCTCTACCTCCAGGCCTCTGAGCCCAGTGCTGCAGTGCGGTCACTGTCCCCGGTCCCTAGCAGGCCTGCTAGGCATTTCTCAGAACTCTATACCTGGGATGGAAAACTCTAGTGAAAAAAAAAAAGCCCTTCTATCTAGAGTGGCCCCCAATTTGCTTTCCCATCAGCAGCCCCCGCCCCCCCTTTCAGGGTCCATAGCACCACCTGCTGTCTAGTTGCAGCTGCTCTAGCAGGAAGTGCCACGAGCTGGGCTCTTCTCACGCACATTCTCCGATAATATGTGGTTTTGGGCATCTCTTCATTTTTTTGTCAGTCTTTTTGTTTACTCATTGTAAACCGACATCTTTTACCCATTTTCTGATTTAAGTTTTTTTTTTTTCCTTTTCTTTATTGGGAATTCCTTGAACACCTAATGCCAGTATCTTGTTGATTCAGGTATATGCCCCTTTCTTCAATTTGCTGTAGCAAATGTCTAGAGTACTTCATCAACAGAATTCCTTAAGTACTTTGTTAGAGCTTCTTTTCTTCCACTAACTACCAGGCAACTTTGGCCACATCACATCGGGAAGAGGCCCAACCTGGGAGGATCTGGCCCCTCTCCTACCACACTGACTCTTGTCCATGTGCATGATGACATCACACTGTCTGAACAGCTGGCTGCAGCACAACTCAATGTCTGGAAGGGTGGGTTTCCTACTCAACTACTCCTTCTGTATCTAAGCAACTCTGGGATGTTATTTTTCCATGAAGTTTTAGAGTATATTTAACAAGTTTCTTCCCCAAACCCCAGAGATATTTTTACTGAGATTCCATTAAACATTAAGGCTAATCTGGTGGTGGCTGACGACTCTGCGGCCCTACCCTTGTCCCACCGCAGTGTGTACACTGCTGCCCCCACTTGTCCAAGGAAGCTTCAAGTTTTCTCTACAGAGATTTGGATGAAAATAACTCTTTAATTTATAGACCAATACATTTTGTGGTTATTCTGCTTTTTATTATCCATTCTGGTTGCGTATTACTGATTTAGAAAAAACCAACTGATTTTTAAAACTGACCTTGTAACTAACAGTTCTGCTGAATTAGTAATTACAAAGGTCTGTACTGACTTGGTTGTGGCTCACCATTACGCCTGTAAATAACCACAGTTTACTACTCCTCTCCTAACCCTCATCTATACCTCTGCCTCCTTCCTTTTCCAGGACTGTTTACACCCTGGCAATGATAAGAGACAGCTTATCATTGGTCTTTATCTCAAAATGAATGCACCTAAAATCTCTTCATTAAATATAGTGCTGTGTGCCTTTTTGGTATTTAATTTTTACATAGGAAATTCACTGCTGTGACTGGATTGCTCAGAGTTTTAATCATGTATAAATATGAAATCTGAGCAAAAAAGTAATTTTTTAAAAGTCTAATGTAAGAAGATTGCAAGGACAGGTTTTTCGGACATGTAAGCTTGAACCATCCTTGCCTTCTAGGATAAGCTGCAGCCAATCATTATGAATTATTTGGGATTCAGTCAGTATACCACAACTTATATATCACAACTTTTTTTGCACGGGGGTGATGATGGTGGTGGTACTGGGAATTAAAACTGAAAGTACTTAATTATTGAGTTACACAGTCATATATATCCCCAGCCCTTTTTATTTTTTTGAGATAGGATCTCACTAAGTTGCTGAGGTTGACCTCAAACTAGCGATCTTCCTCCCTCAGCCTCCTGAGCCACTGGGATCCCAGGTCTGCACCACTGCACCCAGCAATATCTTAAACATAACTTCTGCATTTAGTTTGCTTTTAAGTGACATGAGCTGATCATTTTCTGCAATTATCCTTAATTTGGAATGAAGATTTCAATTCTTTGGGCAGGACTCTCACTACTTCTTTCTGGGGCAACTTGAGAGAGAAACTAATGGCCTTGAGTGCCTAACTGGCACTACCTACACTACTTCTGTAACTGACAGGCCCCATGTGTTTAGGCATCACACTGGGTTTGCTCTGCCCCTAGTTTTCCTCCAGACAGGTGCTTGTTTGCATCCTCTGTACATCTTTAAAATCAGGTATTTCATTCTTATTGATATGGGTTCTCTTATATCTGGCTGATTTTTTGTTGGCTGTGACTCATCTCTTCATTTTGTGATATTAGGAATTAAATTTATCACTACTTTCCTTTATGATTTGGCCTTTTATGTTTAAAAACCACCCCATCCCCAAAACTCTCTTTTATGCTGTCTTCCTCAAGTTTTGCAGTTCCACCTTTCATATTCATGTGGAGAAAGAGACCCAATTCCACTTTTCTCCAGAATCGACAGTCCCTTTCATTTGTGCACTCCAAGGTGCACCACGTCCCTGCAGTGGAGTCTCTGCATGACTGCCAGGATGCGTCGGCTCCTTGAGGACAGTCTTTACTAGGAAGTCCTGGAGTCCAACGTGGGGATGCCTTCACCTTTTTCCTTCGGAGTAACCTTGGCTCTTCTCTGCAGGCTTTGTCTTTATAATCACAATTTTCGTGCAACTTTGTGCTGGGATCTTGACACAAATTTTATTAATTCATAATTTGTTGAGAAATGCCAAAGATATTTCCATTAGTGAACATGGCAAATCTCTGTATTGATATTTAGGTCTTCCAATAAACTTTCGTTAATTTCTTTTCACATTACAGTCTTTTTAGTTGTAGATGGACACAAGGCACTATTTTATTTATTTATTTTTATATGTGCTAAGGATTGACCCCAGTGCCCCACACATGGTAGGCAAGCGCTCTACACTGAACTACAAGCCCAGCTCTAAGGTCACATTCTTACACATAAGATTTGACATTTTATTAAGGACAAATAGGCAAACCTAGAATACCCCATATTGTTTAGGACAGTGATTTTTCTTTGTAACCAGTAAACGCACTAAACTTCCCTATTAATTCTAATACGTGTCTGTAGATTCATCTTCTAGGTAGAAAATCATATTCTATAAACAATGATCATTTTGCCTGTTTATGTCCACCCTCACTCCCTCACTCCTTTTGGTTTTTGATGCTGTGTTTGCCAAGACCCCCAGGGCAGCACTGACAAAAGCAGTAACTGTCTGCAAACAGATCACTTCTAATATCCTTCTGTCCAAACAACCCCCCCCCCGTGTCACACCCTGGTGGCGCAGCTATGGTCAGGCCCTCAGAACACACTTCTGGACTGCTGCAGTTCCTCCCTGAGAGCCCCGATCATACGTGCACATGTGATATCAGGTCAGGACTGAGCTTCCTCCCTCATACGGTTTTGTTTTGCAGCCATGGCAAGCACCGGGAAGCATCCTCTGCAACCTCTCAGAATTGCCGCAGAAAAAAGGCACTAAAGTTCTAGGCACTGGTTTAGCTGCAGTCTGTAAAACTTGAAAGAAGACTTTTTTTTTTTTTTCTTTTTGTGGTACTGGGGATTGAACACAGGGATGCTCCACCACTGAGCTATATCCCCAATCCTTATTTTTTTATTTTGAGACAGGGCCTTGCTAAGTTGCTGAGGCTGGCTCCAAACTTGTCATCCTCCTGCCTCTGCCTCCCAAGTAGCTGGTATTACAGGTGTGCTCCACCATGCCTGACTGAAGTTTTTTCATTATTCAGCTTTAAAATTCCATTCTGATTCTTTTTTGGATCCGTAAGTTTGAAAGTAAGGTTGCTAATTTCCAAATATAATTTTTTAAAAAGTTACAATTTTGCTACTGAATTAGAATGACTGCATTACATCTGGAGACAGTGTCCCATCTGTATGACACTGAGCCTTTGGGCCTGAGCTCCACAGCTTCCATACAAGTCAATTTCTACCAGGAGTCAAAAGTGTGCTAATTTCCGTAACTGCCAATCTGCTAGACTCAAAATACAGTCTTCTGAACGCAAACACATACAGGGAGAAGGGCATTTTAGGAGCCTAAAACTTTCCATCTCTTCATTAAGATTAATGAATTTAATGAAGATGTTAGGACGACTTCAAGTTAATGTCTCAACACTCATTTCAATCAAATGAACATTTCCATGTCTGGGGCTTCTCCCCAACCATTCTCCAACCAACTGATGCAGGACGGACCATCTAGCCCAGTTACCTTTTGAAGACTGCGGTCTCCGTCTTGGCATCCACGGTGAGGCTGAGTGTTTCCTTCATGCCACCATTCATCACCGTCTCAGTTACCTTGTCTGCACTCTCGGCATCCTCCTCTCCATCGGAGCTGGCTTCCATGGCCACACTGCTTGGCGCTGAAAAGAGTACACAGCTGATGGTCACACATATCAAACCCCACCTGGAACCGTCATCCCTCTGTTAGAGGGCCCTGCCCGTGTCACATCTACTGCTTGCGGATGATGACAGAATGTCTGTCTGGTGCTGCTTGGCTGAATTCTTACGGGCCACTGGGGTCACGAGCCACAGTTTCTTCATTGGAGAACTGGTGAGAAACCTACAGCCTTCACAGCTGTGTCCACCTCTGACCTGGCTTTCACACAGCAACCCTGGTGCTCCCGATAGTCCCACTCTACAGAATGGGGCAGAGGACACAGTCACCAGTTCTTGCCTCTATCCACTTGGGTCCTAGCCTTTTCTTGCCTTTTTTACTGTCATTTTCTTGTGCTATTCTGGTCATCCCTTTGTAAGTTGTAGTGTTTATAAACTTGAGTGAATGGCAGACTGCCCTGGATTCCAACCCTAGTACTGCCACTTCCTGGATGTGAAACCCTTGGGCAAGGAACCTTACCAGTGCCTCAATATCCTCACCCATAAAGTGGAACCAGTGAGGCGACTTACAACAGCTGAAGGACTGTGGCTACCTATTCAAATGTTTAGGAGCTTGATAAATAAAACCACACTAGCCCCTGGCTTTAGTCCTCCCCAGGCCCCTGCTTCTGGGGGCCTCTTCTTGCATCATCTTTCTTTTCCAAGGACTCATGCTCTGTTCCCTCTACATACTCCCACACTCCCAACTCCCCATCATACCCCCACCTCCCCAAACCCAAGTCATTGGTGGAAAGGTTCAGAAGCTGGCACGATGGCCACACCTGTAATCTCAGCTACTGGAGAGGCTGAGAAAAGGAGATGGCAAGTTCTAGGCCAGCCTGGGCAACTTAGTGAAGCCCTGTCTTGTAATAAAATAAAAATTTTAAAAAACAGCTGGGGTGTAGCTCAGGGGTAAAATACATGTCTAGGATGTATGAGGCCCTGGGTTGTGTCCCCAGTACCTGGGGGGAAGCCCAAATGGTTCACACCTGCTGCAAGGAACATCTGTGAACATTCTGAGCAGTAAGGCAAACCATGGTGCCGAGGTGGAGCTCAGTGGTAGAACACTTGCTTAGTATGTGTAGGCTGGATCCTCAGCAGCACGTATAAGTAAATGTAATAAAGGTCTATTGACAACTAAAAAAATATTAAAAAAAAAAAAAATAAGGCAAACCATGGGAACTTCAGACACTATGACCATTTTATCTGCTCATGAAGGTGAAAGCAAAATAAACAGTCCCACAGCCTCAAACAGGTCCAGAGATGACTGGGGCCAGGCCTGACATATCTGCATCAGTTTCTGGTTTTGTTCGTCCTAGGTGCTGGAGGTCAAGGCAGTCCTGTGCTCTGGGCCTCAGGGGCCTCACCTGTACACGGACAGGTCTGACAATCTATAGACCTCTTACTGCTAAAATCAACAGGCTACGGTCTGGAACAACATACACAATTTCTTTTCCTTGGGTGCCCTGTGGACATCAGGGCCACTCTCTTATTTTCCTGGTCCTGTGAGGTCCAACACTGAGTCAAGTCTGGGTGCCTAAGTCTGCTATATGTGTGCTGGCCCCACTTTGCGCTCACCCTCTGGCTGTGCAGCCAAGGCAGTGACACTGGGAGTCAGGGGGTCCATGGCTTCAGTGCTTGTTTCCATTTCCACTGGAGAATTACTCCTTAAAGAATCTTTAGTGCTTTCAGAAAAGAGAAAATTCAGATGTTAGAAAATTCAGATGTTAACTCAGCCACCTCATTATTCACAAAAACCTTCTGAGAATAAGTGTGGAATAAAGTCAGTCAGCCTCTGTAGGAGGAGCAGGGCTGCACACTCCAGGGTCAGACAGGTGGCTGTCTGGAGGAGCAGGAGGGTAGGAGGGCACAGCTTTAGAAGGCCAGGCCCTCAGGGAATTAGAAACAGGCCCCACAGTAACCACCAGGCTCCTAAGGCCTGGGTGATAGACTTCCTACAGCTTCAATTCTGTGTCTACTGGATCGAGCATTTTCACAAAACTCCTGACTAACCTCCAGGCAAACTGCCTGGAGGCATGGGCTATCTTAATGCTACTCAGTGTCAGAACTACAAAAACACAGGAAGAAACACCAGGGGACCAAGCCATGGGGCAGAAGGCTAGTGAATCTGCTTCCAATAATCCCAGAGATTGCTGTGCAGGGTTCAAGAGAAGCATTCCTAAGTAACCACAGGCTCTTTCCCCGCAGGCAGGAAGAACTTGGTCCTATGCTGGAGCAGGGCTGATGAAAGAACTACTACTTTGGAGACATTTTCACTTGGAATCTCACTTGGAGCTTGGAAGAGCTCAGTGCTACTACTAGAGGTGCTACGGAACACTGCGGGCTGGCCTTTGCTTTTAGGATAGTGACTGAGGGCTCAGAGTTTGCCTTCCTATCTTCTGCATTATCAGCAAGTGCTTAGGATAGGGAAAGCAATAAAGTCTTTCAAGTGGGGTGATGGAGATTATTCTTTGTTTTTTTTCCTAATAAACAGAAGAAAACATTTAGCAAGTCTAATGGGACTTGAAATCCATGGTTGATACTCAAAGGCTGACAATGCTACTCAGGAAAATTATACAATCAGATGATTCTGTCTTGCAGAATAATACAAATAACAAGGCTAACACAGGATACAAGTCCCTATTAACTACTGAATTCAAGATACACTTTGCATTTTTATGTAGCAACATTCCACACAAAGGTGCCATAAGGAGCTCATTCTTATTCTCAACCTTGTCAACTGCTCTGTGGAGCTGGAAAAGCCAACAGGGTTGTCATCCATCCCTGGGCATGTCCTGCCAAGGCTCAGAACAAACCTTCCCAGGCCACTTGTTCAAGAGCTCCCCCTTTCCCAATTGGTCCTAGAGTAAAGGAAGATGATGACTGCTTTGCTTGTGATGGAGCTGTCAGTACCTCCCCAATGTTGGCTTCCAATCTAGCTGACGGTACTATTTCAACTCAGAGGTCAGTGAAGGTAAGGAACATAGGTTAGGAGTGAACACTATTATTCCTGTGGAAATAAACAGCACACACTCACTCACCTCAGAGATGACGTGAACTCTGAAAAAGAAGCCCAGCCCGTCTCCTTAGTTGGCATTGGCTCCTCTGTGCTCCAGACATCAGAGCCCACTGAGTCTAACGGAGTGCCATGGGTGGTCTCCATCGGGACATCAAAGTTGGCCGACCAGCTGGGTGCTGAAACAAGGCAAAAAATTTTGTTTGGAGACTATTTCAGTAGGTTGGTGTAACACAAAGTATTTCTTGTGCAGTATCCGTGCCTACGGTCCAGACTACTCTGGAAGCTGAGGGAGGAAGATGGCTCAAGCCAAGAAGCCAAGGAGCTCAAGCCTGGACAAAGAGAGATCCCATCTCAAAGAAAGAAAAGAGGAGGCGAGACAAGAAAGAAAAAGACAAAGATACTTTCCTAACAGATTAGCAATGACAAAGAAAGATGGGGGCCATAGAGAAAGGGAATTCTAGCTGACCACTAAGAGGCCTAGGAAGGGCAGTCACCTGGAGGACACCATGACAACACCGCCTCATTACTGATTCTCCTTTCAGCCAGCAGGTTCATTCCTAAGAGGTTTTTCCAACAGAAATATTACACAAGGATACAAAGCCACACATAAAACATGTATTCATGCTAACTTCTGAGTTCTGACAAATGTTCCAAGAATCTATTAACACTGGGAAAAGCAGCTGAAGGGTCTCTGGAACCTTCTGGACTATCTTTGCAACTTTTCTGTAAATAACTTCCAAAGCAATAAGCCTATTTTTAAAAAAGAACATACTATTTATGCAATTGTAGTAAGTTGGACACACCCAGGATGCTTCCCAGTGCAGGTCCGGCTGCAGTCCCCTGTGGATAAGCTCACACAGTGGGAAAGCTACTGGCCTGAAGGCTTGGGGCTGCTCAGCTGTGCTCCCTGTGCCTGCTACCCAAGTCTGGGCCTAACCAGAGGTCTGTTCAGTGTCCCTTCAATGAAGTCAGGTAAAGTCAGGTCTCTGCTTGCTCTGCCTGTGCCCAGCGCTTTTCTTCACAGTCTAGAGACCCTCAAACCCTGTGGGAAGCCCTGCTCTCCACCAGGGTGTTTTCTACCACAGTCAGAAGCCTCCAGGCTGTCGGGAAGAAATGCTAGGGGACCTGCTGGCCATCTGGGATGCTTGTCCCAGGAACAGATGATTGAGATGTACCTGTACCAAATAGAAACATTCCAATTTTAGAGAGAGACCTTTCTGGGACTTTGAGCAAATGAAAGCTTTCCAAGTTCCTTCCTCACTGTTCAATTCAGACAAGGACTGTCTATACCACAAGGAACTGAGTTGGGGTTTGTCTGGTATGTCTTGTCCTTGAATCTGTGTGAGTATGGCAGAGCTCTGCGACACATGAGGGATAATACCTGAATGTTTCAAAGTCTCACCTCAAACCTCAAAAAAGCAAATCTGACAGGTATTTCTGCCTGCTTACCTCAGGCCGAGTCAGGAATCACTCCATTAGAACCAGAGCTCCACTCACGTGCAACTCACTCAACAGTACTTCTCCACTGTCATCTAGGGGACAGTGCTTCCCAGGTAGCCCAGAGCCAGTCTAACGTGAGAAACTGTTCTCCACAGTTCACAAGCCCCCAAAACATCAGAGGTCAGCCCTCCTTGTGCACTCAGAGATCTGATGAAAAGAAGCCTTGCCCAAGCAGCAGGGACGCCAGATGGCTGGGGTCCTGTTGTGCTCACCCAGGGAGTTAGCCCGGGTGTTCTCCTCTCTTCCCATCCCCACCCAGTTCTAGAGTCACAGTGCAATAGTGTGTGGTCTCCTCCAAGTCCTTTATCACACCCCAGCCCCTCAAAGCACCAGTTCTGAAATGTTCTTCCTCATCTTACAAGGAAATTCTACACATGCTAGGACATGATGAAGCTCGATACTGCAATGAGTGTAATAAACCACCCACAAGGGAGAATGACCATGTCGTTCCACTCAGAGGAGCTGTTTGGAGCAGTCGAGTTCACAGCTTCAGAAAGTAGGATGGGGTGCCTGGGGTGAGGCAGTGGACAATGGGTTGAGTGCTCTGTGGGCACCAGATTTCAGTTTGGTCAGATGAAACAGTTCTAGGGATCTGCCACACAGTCTGTGAGTGTACATTAGCAGCCTTCACTAAACCAACCTTTCTGGACCAGAAGACAAGGGTGTATCGGCCCTGTCACCTCCTTCTGCACCCCTACCAGCTCTTCTATTTCTCACATATATCAGCAGCTCAATGGTGTTCCTGTCCCCAGCATGGAAGTCTAGCTCTTACAGTCTGCCACAAATGCCTGTTTAATCCTCAGGGTCCCTAGAACTTTCAAGACAGTATTCTGGACCTGGCTCTTGGCCTTACTGTCTCTCTCCTTCTCATCCTGTTCTTGAAGTACATTAAGCAGCTTGGGTCTCAGTGCCTTCTTGTTAGTTGTTCTGTTTTTCAAACTGGCTAATTCCTAGTTGTCCTTGAGCACCACACCCTCAGGGAGGTCTGTGCAGATGCTGGGCAGCGATGAGCTTCCCTCTTCCAGTACTCTGCTCTCCCAGCAGGTCCTGCGTGTTGGGGGTATAGCCAGGGAGAGGCTACACCTGGGGCCCAGGAAGTCCTGGATAAAGGCAAGCTGACCTGAACCGGGAAAGATGTAGGGGCTGGTGGGCAACCCTCCTCTCTTCCCTGGCTCGAGAGCAGATGTGCTGGATGACAGCTCTGAGGTCCCATAATGGACCAAGGAAATGAAGGCCTTCCTAGCAACAGGAAGGTGGTCAGGCTTGGGGAAAGCCCACTGTCAAGCTGAGTGACTCCTTCCCATGAAGGTTTTCCCAAATTTTATAAGTCAGCAGTGTTTGTAAGTCAACTCTTTTTGGTAAGTAGAAGGGTGCAGACTGATTCTTAGTTGAACAAGTTTTATGGCCGTAAGTTTCATAAATAACTGTGAAGAACCCATTTAAAGATGCTTAAGCATTATGTTGCTTTCTCTGGTCTATTCCATTTATGATTCCACAAAACATGTTTCCTCATCTCTGCCAGCCTGTGGTTTTCCCCTTTTGCTACAGCACAGGTCTGTGGAGGCTGAGGGGGGACTTCCCAAGGTACAAAGTCCTCTGGCCAGACTCACCCGGACAATAACACCCATGGCCAAAGCCTAACCTGTTCCTTCTGGGAGGCCGGGTGCCAGAACTTAAATCTACAAGGGATTCATACCACCAGGTGTGCTTCAACTTGACTATTCATTCAGAAGCCACTTCAGACACAACAGACTGTGATTTTTGCCTATTTTTCAAAATATAAATTTAACACATCACAACTAACACATAAGAACTAAGTGACTTACGTTCATTCAGGTCTACCTCCATTTTATCCTCTGTATTGGCGCTACTGGACTCAAACAAGTCCTGCTTTGCTCCATCTTCTTCTTCAGAATCTGTACTTTCTTCGCTGTCTGTACTCCCCGAGCTGCGAAGAAAGAAAAAGGACTGAAATATTTAATGCTGCTTAGCAGCCACCAGCATCCAGTACAAGCAAAAGGTCACCTAACAAAATAAGATCAACAGTGCTTCCACCTTGTCACTGCCTATAGGCAGCCTCGCTGGGACATGGGGAAGTCATGTGGCTGTGCAGGTGGAACTTCACTCTTAAGTCAGCAACTGCTCCCCAGCTGGGGTCCCTGAAGGTGCAGACCACCATCTAGATGGCTGCTCCAACAGGCAGGCAGTGTGTCCCACCATGGGGTAGGCTGCACGTTCCTAGTGACCATGGATGATGACCATTCTTTCATGTGTTATCTTGTCATTTTGTCCTTTCTTAACTTTTTTCACATTTTTAGAGCGTTTAAAAATTTGACGTGTATTTTTTTTAATTGGGTAAAGAGTCTTAACTCTGCATGCAAATTCTTTATCCAATTCATGACTTGAATTTTCAGTGTGCAGTGTTTTCCTTGAGAGTCTTGTGAAGATTTTGTAAAGTTTTAAAATTTGACATTCAACTTACTAAATCTTTTTCATGTACTGTGCTTTAGAGACATATCTAAGATGAACTCAGATCACATGATTTTCTACATTTTCCTTAGCAGATTTGATTTCTTGCCTTACGTTGGGGGCATAAGATCCACTGTGTTACTGTGAGTCTGTAGTTAAGAAATGGTTTGAACATGGATGTCCAAGTATCCTAGCACTGCTTGCTGAGACTGACTGCTGCTTCCATGGCAATGCCTCAGCACACCCATCCACAGCCGAACTGGCCTGTTTTCAGGCTCTTCATTCTGTCCACAGACCCACTCCCCATCTCCTTATAAATATCACAATGTCTCCATTACTGCCTCTTGAAATCAAGTGCTAGTGCTCCAATTTTGCTGCTCTTTATGAAAGTCACCTGGCTGTCCTATTGTATATTCTAGGTTCTTTGTACTTCCATATCAATTTAAGAAGGATGTTGCTAGTAATCGTGCTTAGTCTACAGGTAGACCTGGGAGAACTGGCACCTGCACAATACTGAGTCTTCCATTCATCAATATTTGTCTTAGCTACATTTAATGGATCTCAGTGCACACGCTTTACACGTTGTTAGATTTATCCCAACATATTTAATATTTTTGATGCCATTATGAAAAGCACTGTTTGGTAATTTCAATTTCAAATCTTCAGTCATACAATACACAATTATATTGACCTTGCAAACACAACCTTGCTAAATGCATTTGAATTATTCCAATAGTCTTTTCTGTATCAATGGTCATGTTGTCTGTGAGCAGTTTTATTTCTTGCCTTACAATCTAGATGCCTCTCTTCTTTCCCACTTGGGGCATTAGCTAGCAGTGAAGGATAATACTGAAGCAAAGCTGCATGAGAAGAAATTCTTGTCTCATTCCTGCTATTAGGGGAAGTTACTTGGTCATTACTGCTAGGTGTAATGCCAACAGCAGCTTTCTACATACTTCAATCAGGATGAAAAAATTTCCTTTTGCTTCTAATTGCTGAGTTTCTACCACGAATGGACACTGATCATTTTATAACACATCCTCGCTGACAGATTTTAATATGCTGGCTGGGGATATAACTTGGTAGAGTGCTTACCTAGCATGTACAAGGCCCTGGGTTAATGTCCACGCCCCCGACATACACACACAAAAAAAATTTAAGATGCCGAAGCAATCCCACATTCTGGGAGTTAACCTCGGTCACGACACGTTACTGCATCTGATTTCCTTATGCTCTTAAGGAGTTTCTATATGTATTTTCAGGAGAACTACTAGCTACTTTCCTCTTCTTATACAAGAATGCCAAATTTTGGTAATCTGCTACACTAATGGGGCTTCAAAGAATTAGATGGGCAAAAATTTCTGGGAAGAACTGGTTTAGCATCTTTCTAAAATGTTTGGTAGAATTCGACAGCAACGCACCTGGAACTGGAATTTCTACTTTCTGGTGGTAAGTTTTAAAACTAAAAATTTAACACCTTTAATAGACAGGATCATTTAGGTGCTTTTTGCTTCAGTTTTAGTACTTTGCATCTTTAAAAGATCACTTGGGTTTTATTGGCATAGAGTTGTTCATAATTTCCTTATTATCTTTTACATCTTCCAGGTCTACAGAATGTAGACTAATGTCACCTCTCTCATTCTTGATACTAACATCATCTTTTTTTTCCTGATCATTCTGGCTAGAAGTTTATCAATTTTATTGATTTTCCTGAAGAACAACTTTTGGTTTTACTAAGTTTTTCTACTGCTTCTCTGTTTTGTACTTCACTGAACTCCACTCTAATCTCTGTATCAGTTATTTCTGCTTACAAGGGTTTAATTTGCTCTTTTCCTAGTTTCTTTATGTAGAAGCTGAGGCTATTCTTTCTTCATTTCTAATACACCAGTTAGTGCTAAGAATAATTTTCTGTGTAAAGTTTTAGCTTCATCTCCCAAATTAAGCACAGTACTGTGGAAATTTTCCCTTTGATTTCTTCTTTTCACCCATGTGTTACTCAGTTTCTAAATATTTGCAGGTTTCCCAGAGATCTTTCTGATGCTGATTTCTAATTTAATTCCATGTTGATCAAAAAATGACATGATCTCTTTAGACTTTACTGGAATTTGCTTTATTCTCTGAACATGGTCAATTCTTGCTAAATATTCCACCAACTTGCAGGACTGAGTATTCTGCTGTTGGGCAGACTTCTTTAGAAATGTGCAAGTGGAACATTTCAGGGGACAGTGCTGTAACTGTTAAACAGTCTATGGCTTCTGCGTGTTCAACTCTATGTCTGCTCCGTCTTCTTCATGAATTGACCACTTTGTTATTGTATTTTCCCTTTGAAATAATCTTGGAGATTTCCTAGCTTTTTGTTTTACTGGTATTGGTGTGGTTTACCTTTTTCCCTTTGACCTGTTTCTGTCTGCATGTCTGACTGTTTCAAAGGCATATGAACTTAGGCTTTGTTTTCTAGTCTAATCCAGGTGTTTACCTTTCATTTATTTTTATTTCCTGGTGCTGGGGGCTGAACCCATGTTCTTGTACCAGCACTCTGCCACAAAGCTAATCCCCAAACCCTTGCTCTCTAGTGGGGGGTCTCTGGATTGCTTAGTTAACATGATGAGTACCATCATCTTACTGTTAGTTTGTCCAGCCACCCTTTGCTCTCTTTTGCTGCCTTCATTTGGAATTTTTTATGATCTTATTTCCTATTTGGCTTGTTAACATTATTCCTGCTCTGTTTTGGTGACTGCTCTAGAGTTTGTAGTATATACGTCTTGAACTTATTGCAGCCCATCTTAAAGTGACAGAATCCAAAACCAGAAACAAAGCAAATGTCCATCAACAGGAAAAGAAGATACACACTAGTACATCCAATTAATAAATACTACTCATCAATAAAAAATAAAAAGGTATTGATGCATTACTTGGCACAATGGCCCTCAAAATAATTATTCTGAGTGAAAAAAGCTAGATAAAAAGTGTGAAATGTATTACTTCATTTATATAGCTCTTGAAAGTGCAAGTTAATCTAAAGGAAAAGAAAGCAGACAAGGCTCAGAAACAGGAGGGCTACAAAGGGCATAAGAACATTTGGGGGGCTGGGGCTCTGCGGTAGTGCACTTGCCCGGCATGTGTGAGACACTGGGTTTGATTCTCAGCACCATGTAAAATAAATAAAGGACTATCAACAACTTAAAAAAAAAAAAGAAAGAAAGAAAAAAGAAGAAGAAAAAAGAACGTTTGGGGGTAAGGACAAGCTTATGGTCCTAACTGGGGTGATGGTTTCAAAAAGGGTCACACGCACAGTTCTTTAGCATGCAGCCTAGTGTATATCAATTTCACCTCCACAGAGTTGCTGTGTAGACAACCCTGCCCTCTCAGCCTGTGCTTCTCTTGGGGGCCAAGGGCTTTCCGCCAGGCATGTCTCCCACCACATGTCCTTCTGCCCTTTCCACACCTGGTGCTCTGCAAGGCCACTCAGAGACACCTCTCCACATGAGGACCAAAACCTCATAGTAAATGGCAACGAACAAATCTGACTGGAACTTTGTCTTTAAAAAAAGGTCACCAAAAAGACACCTGCCTTTTACTGTCTGGCTCTAAAGCTACAGCAGCTATCTTGTGATCAGGAGATAAACCAACATGCAGAAGATAATAGAGCAGGAATAAATGAGACTCCAGGTCAATTCTAGATTACAAGAACAACATACCCTTCCTTGCTTAAGCTATTATAGAATCCTCCATGATCTGTGGCAGTCACTGAGAGATGCAACCTAAGTGCCAGCACACACAGGGACCAGGCAGCTCCAACAACACCTGGGAGATGGGGTAGGAGCTTTACCTTCCTTCTATACCCCTTCTGTTCCCTTTGAATTTTAGGCCATGGGAAAAACACTACTTATGAAAAAAATAAGTAAATTTTAAAAAGTTCAGCTACTGCTCTTCATCCCCGTCTCAGCTCTATGAAGGCCCCGATGATGACACTCATATAACTAGAACTGCCAGCACACAGAAGCAGCACAGAAGCAGCATCTCTTCAGATTTTTGTGACAAGAGTGATGAAAAAAAGACCCGATGGACCTAGATGGTATCCACTGCCAAGACCCTGTCTTTCAAGATAAACCTTTGGAAATGACTTGAGACAATAATAACTCAGCTGCTGCTATCACTGGGGGAACACTACTTAGTCAAAGGAACGAAGTGACACACTGATCGGACACTTGCAGCATTTTCCAGTGTGTGGCTGTGACTACGGCACTACAGAGAGGAGAACCAGCACCAGCTCCCCTGTGTTCACAGGGGCTTCCTCCTCACCATGGCCGCTAGTCTGCTACACGAGCTGCATGCAATCAGGGCTACAGCAAACCCTCCTTCACCTGGATCGCCTCTGGGACTCTGGCGTACATGCAATGTGCTTTTCCTCCCAGATGTCCTCCTCGTCAGAGCCACCATCATCAAACTGTTGTATTCTCTCCTTACAACACGCTTCAAACAGAGCAATATTACCCTAAATAAAACCAAGAGTGAGAAAAAGAAGAAAAATTTAAAATCTAATCGTTTTCTCCCCCAAGTAACCAACATGAATTGCGATTTTTCAATTTGCCTTATAAAACAGTGTCTAGGGGCTGGGGCTATGGATCAGCGGTAGAGCGCTTGCCCAGCACAGGCGAGGCCCTGGGTTTGATCCTCAGCACGACATAAAAATAAATAAGTAAAATAAAGGTATTGTGTCCAACTACAAAAAATAAATAAATTTAAATGTTTTTTTAAAAAAATACAGTGTCTATCACACCAAAATAAAATGTAAGCATCTAATTTCAACTTCTGTGTAAGTAACAAGAAACCCTAGAAAGATATGCAGAGCCTGCTTGCAAGTGGCTTGGCCACACACTTCTCTCAAACCCACTTTCACCTAGTCGAAGCTCCGTAGCGGTTAAACTTCCCTCCTGCCCCAGAGAGGCAGTCCCAGATCTTTCCAACAAGGAAAAATGATTCATGCTCCCTCTGCAGCTCCCAGTCCAGTTCACAGTGATGAGTGGCATGGTCCCAATCAGCTGCTGCTTCTAGCTCATCGCACCAGCAAGGAAACCAGTGGTCTCTCATGCTAATCACCCTAAAATCAAAGCTTTGCTCATTCCAGTGGCGGCTGCACCTGGGTTTTCCAAGAAGCCTGGTGATGAGAGGTGAGCCCTGGTCCAACCCAAGTTTCTCTCCTGGTAATATAAAGGAGACAAACTGCAGCCTTCCCTTTGAAGCCAAATGTCTATGCTGCCATCAAAAGTGACCCTGGTTTCACGAGCGCAGTCACAACTTAAGCCAGGGTTGCAACCTCATACGCAGGGCTAGGCAGCCCTCTAGAGTAGGTGACACGTGTGACGTCAATCTGACCTGTGGGCTCCAGGAGTATAGAGGGTACTAGTGCACGTGGCAACCACACCCGGGCTCCAACAAAACTCAATTCCACCCATCATGTGCCCTGTTACTCGAAACAGGAAATTTTCATACTTACACTTTCATTTGTATTGAGAGTAAAGTTGATGTCTGACACCCGATCAAAAGAAACACTGTAAAAAGAATGTAAGTGTGAAAACTGTTAATTATCTATAGGCTCCCAGAATCAGTATTCATGAAATTTCCTAAATTCAAAGCATTCACATTATCATCAAAATCTCTAAAGGAAAAACTGAACAAAACAATCTTCTTGTATAAATTATGCACCCCTCTTGGCATTAAGGATGCCAGGGGTGGGATGGAAATCTGAGACATAGCCTCTAGGAAACCTAAAAGCCTTCCGACAGAATTTGACATCATGGTAACAACCACAGTTCCATGAACCATACTAATACAATCAAGAAAAAAGAAAAACTTTCTTTTCGCAAAGAAAAACTACATTAAAACCTGAAAGTCGAGAAATGTTGACAGGCATCAGGCTTTCTCCAGTTACAGCTAAATCCACACCAATCACAGGAAATCCCCAAAAGCATAGCCAGGAAAAGAGGAGGCAGGAAAACATTCACAGTGAATAAAACTGTAAATGCAATTCTTGAGCAGATGAAGCTTTTAATTCTTAAGAGATCTGTTCTAATCAATTGTTATTCCAAACAACAAGTTTTAAAGAGATCTGGATTCCTAAGTAACACTCCTTGAGTCCAGACAGGTCAAGTAGGGGTCTGAAGGCTCTCAGGTGAGGTGGGGGATACAAGCCAGGGTAAAAGCTCCTGGACTAAACATGTAACTCTCCAGGAGAGTTCTCGCTCTTCCTGGATTGAGATAAGCCAATCCTTAAGGCAGCCGACAGCCCTCAAAGCCTGCTGTTTACAGTGGAACCTCTGCTCTACTGTGTCAATACTGTGTGTTTATGGCACATAAAAAGCTATAAAAATATTTTAGTTTCTCATATACTGTAAACTGCAATTTGTAACAAACAACAGCCTCCATTGGCTGCAGTTCAACAAATGACTGAGAACTGACTGCCGCCAAGGCCACACAGCAGGCACTGTGTGCTCATGGCACAATCAACACCCCCCAGGATTCAAATCCTACATGCTTCAATTCTGTTCAGTTAGCTCTAAAACTTATTTCCAAAATGCTGTTTACAGAGAGCTGTCCTTTCCCAAGGTCAGAGGCTAGAGCACTGATTTGCACCTGTGAGTCACTTATACATGTTCTATTGTCTCATTCTTTCCCATACCTATAATTCTCACTCACTCTCTCTCATCCTGATTACAGAATGAGTGGTGCAACTGTCTGGCTCTTGCCAGGAAGAATCCAAAAGTCCCTTATGATGAGATCCTGAGAGCAGAGAAAACACACAGGGCAGAGTTACCCCTGCCAGTCCAGCCATACTGGGAATGTCATACCGCCTTGCTCAGCCTGTTCATGAGTACGCCTCCAGACAGGAAATGAGGCACAGGGACTACTTACTTGGGGAATTCTACTTAACACCACCTAGAAGAACAGAATAAGGGCATGGGTTCCCAGAAGAATGATAATCTAGCAAAAAAACAAACTTTGTGATAGAGCTCAAGCACTGGGGGTGGTGCATCTTTCCTGGGGTGATATGTTATGCCCTGGGTGTCTGAAGCTTAAAGCTGGATATGCTGGTACTAAAGGGCCACCAGGGAGAGCATCCATCACAATCATAAAAAGGTCTCACAGAGAAAGGCAGTGACCGTGACAAAAGGAAGACATACTCACTTGCCAATGTCATCTTGATCTGCAAACTTCTCATCGTTGAAGCCAAACTGGTCAATAAAATTGGACGTCATTTGTTGCATCTGATAATCAGAAAAGGCCTGGCAACCCCAGGACCAGTGACAGTGATATAATGATTCTAATGACATTCTACATATTATTTGCCCATTTGTGTTTTAGAAATCATTTTATTTACATAGCCATATGGCTTTAAAAGTTGGTGTGTTTGTTTTTAATCAAATAATTTCAGACACATTTTGCCAAACATGTTTGAAATTTGGTTCACAATTAGTTCTATTGCACAAGTCACTGTGAGAAATGCTGAGTGACCACACTGTCCTCTGTTGTCAATCATCTTTAGGGAGAGGTCTGAGAAGTGATCTGGTGGCTAGTCTGAAATTATAAGGTGCATCAGCCATCTCATAGCACACCAACTTTACCCTAAGACCCAACAAGCACCGACCACCCACCCACCCTCCCTGCCATCCCTGGGGTACCCAATCCACCACAGCAAAAACGACTGATGAAAAATATCATGATCCTACAAACAAAATGTTCAGGGACAGTTCATTTTCTAAAAAAACAGACTGAAGTCTCAGAAGCTGGGCAGAGTGTGAGACAGAATTGACTTCTACACTACCTACCTTATGTAGAGGACAGAAAGTTCTCAAGCTCATCTGAAAGCACTCAAGAAAGCCTAAGATGTCAGAGGCCTCCTCACATCACTACCTAGTGGGTGCCCGGCTCATGTGTGCTTTCTTAATTGAACAATGAGGGAATGCTCTAATGGGCTCCATGGAAAGTGCCTACACTCTTCACACACGCCCGAGGAAGCAGACAGAAACAGCGAGTCAGGAACGACGACACACCAAGAAAAGTGCCACCTCCTCATTCTAACCCAGACGACCAACAGGATACATACCAACCAATGTGTGTGCTGCCCAGTGGACAGAGGTGCCGTCCCCCACAGGCCAGCCCCGGAGGGGTGGCTGGCTGACCTGAGCTTCACCTCTGTGGCCACTTGCTGGAAGGAGGCAGCCATGACCAAGTCAAACTGACTTATAGGGTCCACAGCTGAGTACAGCCCTGAGTCTACCCTGCAGATGCATCCTACAGAAATGCCCTGACAATTAACTCCCGATTGCTCATTCTGGTGGCAGGGAATTATGGCAGAGATAATCCAAATGGAAGGTAATTAAAAAACAAACCTTATATTTGGCTTTGGAAAGTATCTTTTGCTTAGGTCTGAAAAAAAGCTGCATCTTGGGACTGGGATCGTGGCTCAGTAGTAGAGCGCTTGCCTTGCACATGTGAGGCACTGGGTTCAATCCTCAGTACCACATAAAAAAAAAAATAACAAAATAAAGATACTGTGTCCATGTATAACTAAAAAAGTATTTTAAAAAAAGAAAGAAAGAAAGAGCTGCATCTTGTTGGCTAGATACAGAGAACCCCAAACCTCACTTGCCTCTCACACAAGACCATCACCCTGTTCACACAAACCCCCACACTGTCCCCTTTCTGGCCTACGGAAATGACATTATGTGAGCACATGGGGGCATGGAGCTAGTGGACAGCTGGCTACAGGACAGTCAATCATGTTATATTTGCAGAGGTGGCTTTGTAGCATGGGGTAAAGCATGGAGTGCAAACGAAAACTGAGCCTTGGGAATTTGGTTGAAAGCAGAAGAGGGCGGACAAGTTCTGGATGACAAGCTGAACTTTGGGCATATGAAAGGTAAACATGACAGGCAACATTCACTTCCATTAAATCAAAAAGAAAGAAACCAACTCCTCTCAATTATAGCCATTATTTCTTACACTTGGTACTTTTAAGACATGCTAAAGAACCAGAATGTCATTCTACCAGGAAGGCAACATTTGGTCATAGAAGGGTGAGGTTCTCTCCCAGTTGTCTTTTTACTCCATCATCAGAATGTAGACAGTAAGTGCATAAGTGCATAGCAAATGCACTCACACCTGCACAGAGACGCCCATATGCACTCTGTAGGTGTGAGTCTGCACCACTCCACCTGTGCATCTCAGAGGGCATCTCCATCAGCTCTGGGTCTACTGTGGCTTCTAGGAAGAGACAACCAGCAAAGCACTCCACACTTCAAACCTGATTTTACTGATAAAGCCATCAAAGCTGCAAAATCCACTAAGTGAAGACTGCTACTGTATTCTACTTAAGGGTGTACTGAAAGTACATGGAACTTGGAGAACTCCAAATCTGGAATGCACCACACAGCTGTGCAATTAGTACAATTTCTAGGACTGTCAACCTGGCCAAAGTTGGAACTATCCAAAGACACTAAGAAGTGAGCCATCCATTTCATTACACAAACCTCCTACCAGTACTGCCATCCAGTCACAAAACCAGCTTGTGATCTCACTTTGAGCTGACTGCCTACATAGCCCATGATGCAGTATGAGGTGGAAGAAGTGTCAGACCATCACCAGAGCCCTTCTGTGGCGTGGGCCTGAATTATCCAAACACTGCAGGCTGAAGAGGCCTCACCCTTCACACCTCTGAGAGACAGAACCAGGAGAATGGGCATCAAGGAGTTGACATTAGGAAACCCAAAAGGGATGGGGACAGAACAGTATAGGCAGCAGCATGGACACTGTGAGGCATTCACAAGGTGACATGTGAACATCACCTGTAGGGCAAAACTGTAATCCCCAGGGATTACTAATGAACCACAAAAAAGGAGCAGTTTAAATATAATAACCATTTCACTTGCAAAATGACTTTCACTGGGCTCTCTACACCTGGGGGCTTTGGCTACAAAAGGCTCAACTTCACATGTGAATGAGAATTTTAAGCTGCTACACATGCTAATATTCTGTTTAAAATGATAATGATGATATCAAATTAACCTAGACTTGCACTCTCCCCAACATAAATGACTAAATAAATAATGCTTTTGATCCTACTTCTTATTTTCAAATGACCCACAGCTGCTTTATACAAAGAAAAGTTTATGGAAGCCTGTCAATCTGAAAAGAATGATACTCTTTCTACTTCTAGAGGTTTATGAGGTGTGAATAAAATTCACAAGACTGGGCAGGAACTAGATGAGGGTCCTTTCAGTCAGTTTTATGACTTGGATTATTTTATATACAAGCCAGCATCAATAAAAACAAAACAAAAAGTTAGAAAACTCTTCAGAACTGATTATGACTCTGGAATCACATATCATGAGAAATAAGCAAACTCACTTTCTAGTTGCCTAAAATTAATCAATTCTACATTTAATTAGTAGCTGGAATTCCAGGATTGGGGGCATAGCTCAGGGGTAGAATGCATGCTCAGCATGTGCTGGGACCTGGGGGTTTGATCTCCCAGCACCATTAAAAACAACAACAACAACAGTTCAGGGCATCCTTTTTCTTAATTCTGGAATTTGGGAGTTCCAAATTTACTAGCATATTTTAAGATGTTTCAGGCATCCGACCAAGACAATTTATATTTAGTACCACCAAGCTTCATTCCAGAGGTACAGCAATGTACAGCACTCATGACTGGTTGACTATTTTGGTACTCTGCAAGTGCTTCAATAGAAAGACCACTATCAAATAGCTTCCTGGGGTAAATACCAGAGAATTCTGGGGACAAGACAGGACTGCTTATAGGCATGAGGCCTCACAACCAGCCACAGTGGGCCAACCTGGCTGATCAGTGCTTCATGAAAGCAAGGTGCTACTTTTTGAGAAGGCATGCACTGATGCTCTACAGTGCTCCCTGTAGGCCTGCTACTCTCTGGCTCTAACTTCAGAAGACAGGCTACCAAAGGGCAGCCGTGTCAAGCAACAGGGAGGCCAACCAAGTGTGGACATGCCACTTGAGATCTATCTGGAACGGTGAATGCTAAACTACCTTTGTATCAAAACCAAACGATTGCTTAGCCTCAGAAACACTGGAACATGAAAGGCATGCCAAAAGACAAGGGAACTCTCCCCTGATGCTTTTCCAGGCCCTGGTAAAAGACGAAGCCTAGAGACGGAGGAAAAAGAAGCCAAGCAACATTCAGTGCAGAATGGGGAAGGTGTCTCCTTAACTCTGCTGTCATACCAAAGCAATTTACAGGCCAAGACCATCTAATCCTAGTTCAGGACAATTTCCCCATAAAACAGTCATCACTTGCTAACCAGCTTCTTTTTTAGTTCCCAAACTTGATAACCAGCAGGAAAGTAAAATCATTTGTTGCTTTATTAGTTACATCCTGCTTTTCCTCCCAAATTAAAAGCAGCTGATAAATGGAGTCAAATTGGGGGGCAGAAGGATAGAGGTGGCAAGGAATTACTTCAAGTAAAACTTAATTTGTATGTTACTATAATATCGCACTTAAAGAAACATACCATTAACAGGGAATTGTTTTAAAGAGTCATCTGGTGCAGGGATGTTGTGAAAGTTCACTCTTACTTAAATTTTTCAAGTCTTATTTCTATTATTCTTACCGACAAGTCTCTATTACACGAATCTATTTAAGCAACAACTCGCTTATTGTGAGGTCTGTGTAATATGCATATGTGATATGACTTGCTAACTATTCAGTTAATGAAAAGGCATGCACTGCTGCTCTACGGTGCATTATTCAACTTTCCTGAAAATTCACTCACTGTTATCAGGTAAGAAACATTCCCTAGAAATAAATCAGTATAAACCTACCTTTCATGTACCCAACCCCTCACTATTGTAAATGCTTTTGCCTAACTAATAACCCAAATCACATTCTAATACATAATCTGACTCCAAGGTGATTTGCAAATGGCAACTAAACTAAGCATTTAAAATAAAAATAAAGAGCAAAGCTTTAGGCATGACTCACTTGCTGCAAAGAGGAATCCTGTGAGAAACCCGTTTCTTTAAAGTCAATTTCATCATCACTGGATGAATGAATATGGCAGGTTGTAACCTATATGCATAAAAATGTAAAAAACTATTTAACATAGGAAAGTTTTGGACATTTGTATCAGCATTTTTACGGAAAAAAAAAAAAATCACATTTAGTTTTTCTCTCAATGTGTAACAGAAAAAAAAGTAACAGTTAAGTTGTCAAACCCACCCAACCAGCAAGGGCACGACACGCGGTTTGGCTTCCTGGCTTGCTGTGGCCCACTTCTGGTTCCTTCACTCCTCATCACCAGCATCACCAGGAATTAGATACAAAAAGGAGCCGAGTCACTCCATTTAAGTGGTTACTTTAATAATTATTGCCAATTAAATGTTAATAAGAAAGGCTGAAGTAATGGTGCAGATAAAATACGAAAATAGTTGATGATGTGATAGGCCTATAAGGCAAAACTGCAATCCCCAGGGATTACTAATGAACCACTAAAAAGGTGGGGTTTAAATATAATAACTATTTCACTTAAATTTGAATTTCCTGCCCACACTAAGAAAAGCACTGTCCATAAACACTAACTTTGATTTTGAGTCAACAGTTCCTTGCTCATAAAGACCCCAGAATGCACAATCAACTCTTAGAAATTAAGGAAAAACAAATGTGCTCACCAACTCATGGATAAGTGATTTTTATTAATTCATAAAAGTCATACAAAATTAGGGGAAAATGTATTAACAATTAGAAATAAGATATACAAATGACTAAGTACAGAATTAATAATAGTAACTGCTATACAGCAAGTGGTAAATATGAACAGTCTATAAAATTCTAGAAATGATGAGCTATCTCTCCTGTATTTTTTGTAGAAGTGTTTTGGGCAGAGAATGACACTATGCTTAGCAGTAGACAACTGCCAACTCTTAAGACTATGCCTAACAGCTTGGAATTACAGAGACTGGCCTGGTCTGCTTTCAAAGTTGCTCTCACACTGGTTCAAGAAGCCCAGTGTACCCTCCCACATAGGTCTGTAGGAAGTATGGCTTTTGAAATTCTCAGTAAATCAATGCCTAAAGGTTACATTATTCCTTTTGCTTTGTCTGACCATCTTTGGTAAAAAGACACTAAGCCCAAGTGAAATGCAGCTGTAATAAGCTGATATCTGCAGTGACCTGGTCCCCTTCTCCCCAACCCCCCCAAAGGTATAGAACCCTCACATTCCAACTGTTAGTCTGGCTTGATGAAATCAGAGGCAGAGTTTGCTGTCAACGAAGGGTGCCTGCCTGAGTCCACAGCAACTTAAGTGAACAGCTGGGGAAACAGGACCAGGATGGCCAGGAAAACCCAGCCCATGGTATGGGATGCTGCTTGGTCCAGGCAGCTGTCACCTTATGGGACAATTGCAGTCAAGCAGACTCAGAGTCGCCTTGGGCGCATATCATGCTCAGCCAACGTGCAGTGAGAAGTGCAACTTCGTGGTGGAGCACAGAAACAGAACAACTCATAGAACAAGCCAGACGCACTGAAGGAGGAAGAACAAGACCACTGGCTGCTCCTAGCTGGGTGCAAGCAGGATGCAATACATCTTCATACTTGGATTTTTATTTTTTTTTTAACCAGAAAACCAGAGTTCATTAGCTCACCAATTTAGATGAGGAAAGTTTTGTAGAACAACTACTAAGCGCCAGATCCAGTGACACCCTCTATTCTATTCTATTCACAAGATCTTCCCCAAGAGCAAACTAGTTTTCCTCAGCAAGTTACTCTTAGTTACAGCAACACTATGCACACACCTTTCTGTCATGTTGAGGGAGGGTGCGAGTCTACCTGAGCCATTCCAGTTTGAATGCACTATCAGAAAGACTGGAAAGACCACAGCTTACCTGGGGGAAAACTTGCTATGCAGAATCCTAAACAGTTCCCCCACTCAGCTCCCACATGACAGAGGTACTCAGCTGCACTGTGGGACCACACCTTCTGAGAAATCTCCATCTTAGCAAGTGCCACCTTTACTCCTCTTCTTGGCTAAAATCTTTGGTCATGGTGTGTCCTGCAGCCACCCACATCTGCCCCCTACCTTCATGACATCTCTCACAATCCCTTCGCTCCTCAGCAAGCCCATTACCGTGAGTGCAAGTCCATTACAGTGAGTCCGTTATCAGTGAACCACCATACCCATCCCTTGGACTAATGCTAACAAGCCAGTTGGCCAGTCTCCTGCTTCTAACTCTGTTTTCAACCAGCAATCACAGTGATCTTTCAAAAATGTACATCACTTTTTAGTTCAAAACCTAATGGATTCTCATTTCATTAAGATTAAAAACCCAGGGCTGGGGTTGTGGCTCAGTGGTAGAGCGATTGCCTAGCACATGTGAGGTACTGGTTTTGATCCTCAGCACCACATGAAAAAACTAAATAAACAAAACAAAGGTATTGTGTCCATCTACAACTAAAATTTTTTAAAAAGATAAAATCTCAGGTGTTTACTGTGGACAACAGGGTACACACATTCTGGCTGTTCAGTGCCTCTCTGGCCTTCTGTCTTCTATCTTCTCCCTTGGTGCTCTGATACCAGCGCATGGGCACTGGGAACCAGTAGTCTCTTGACCATCTATTTTCATCTGCACATCTGTCTAAACGTTCTCTAACTCCCTCCCTATGTTTGCTCCTGAGCATTTGTCATCTGAAATATGCAGATGACACTGTGCACCTTACTCATTTCTTATCTATGTCTTTCAAAGCAGGGCCCTTGCCAATCTTCTTAGTACTGCTACCCTCCATGCCTGGCATGCAGAAGGCACTCAAACCTTTCTGAAGAACAGATATCAACAACCATTAATGGGGGAAAAAAAAAAAACCCAATGAGTGCTCAACACTCAGGCCACACTGATATACTACTGGAAGTGAAGTACCCACTTGCTGCTGCCATGCAAAGAGAGCTTCTGAGGTGTTGCCATCTTTCACAATAAAAATTTTAGCTTTATTAACTGTTAGAAGAAAGATTAAATAGGTGCCTTTCATGGGGACTGCCAAGGAAACCCCCAGCACGATGTGACAATGAAGCTCTGAAACCCATCAGTGAGCAGTGGGAGCTCAGACTCATCTCCTCACCACTCGAGTAGCCCCACTGCAGGCCCAGCATCTGCCCACTCCAAGGCTGGTGACACCAGCATCTGCTTCCACTTGAACCTCCTGCCAGGCAAGTCACAGTGTGTGCTCCAATCTCTCTACACCACCTCCACACACTGTCAACAATGGCAAAAAAAGGACTAATACTTTCCCCATTGTAGAGAAGCAGAGAGTGAAACTCAACTTTCTGAAGTTAGTACAAAACTTCCTTCATTATCTATCTAAATCCTTGCCGATTTTTATAGTTTGGGGGCTTAGTAAAAACACTGAAGTCCTTGCATATAATTAAAACACAAAATTTACAGAAATCCCCCAACATAAAAACATAACGACAATGTACGAATCTACCATGCACACATTTTGGCATGATGCGGTTGAAAGACTAAAGCACTTCAAATATCCCAGGGTTTAATTAAAATGTTGCACTATAAGCAACCATAGCTGGGGGCTGATATAGCTACATAAGTGAAAAGGTCCTTGGGCCAGGACCCTGCATGACAGATAAGTATGCAGTATATAAATGAGTGCATCCTTTTTGTGAACAGAAAAATAAGAACCAGCCGGGGCAACATACCAATATATGAACTCAAGCTGAAATAAACGCCAGGCAGGTTGGTGAGCCATCCTAAAATCAACTAAGCAAAGGCAGTAGATGTGATCTTTCTACTTGTAAAGAGACAGGGATAAGCAATCCACTACCCAGCTGCCAAGTCCATGATAAACATGTTAGAAGGGCAAGTGCTTTTTTCACTACTTTCACGTGTGGGCATTCTCCTTGTTATTTTTCCTCGGGCAAGTAAAGCCTCCTGTATTTATCAAGTTGTATTTACAGTCTAATTCACAATACCTATTTTCCCACAGTTCCCAACCCCACAGAGATAACAGCTAGAAAGCATTTTGGGCAAAAAAACATAGTCTGGAGAGGGCAATTACAATGTCCTTAGTGACCTAGGATTAACACCTAGTTATCTTCAAACACTTGGAAGATCAGCAGCCCTTGAACAATACAAAGCAAAATTCCCTCCAGGAAGGACTTATGCTTTGGGACCAAAGAATTGAAGAGGTCTGGAGACCAACCTGTCTCAAGAGACAGCAAGATCGGAGAGTGGGGCTAACTCATTACATGTCAGCAATGTAGCAGGGCTCCACAAATGTGACCTATCTGTTATACAGGCAACTTCTCCCTACTTCATTTTATGTTGAATATCTACATGTAGGCCAAGTATGATGCTGCAAAGGAGAACTGTGCTCCAGTTTGAGTGGTGGATGGAGCTCACGGTGACCTTCCATCCAACACAGGTGTAAATGCCTGTGACTGATTGACTCAGAAGGGGCTGAACCTGTCCTGGGTGCTGTGGGTCTGTGCCCTCCATGGGGACATGCACGCATCTATATACTCACACGGCAGATTCACTGGCGACATGAGGGGTCGGAGTGTTGTCTGGACTACAATGAAGTCCTCCTTTACTACAGAACTGCTCACCAGAGGAATCTGCTGAGTCACCCAAGATGGAAGTCTTTTTAAAAAGCCTGATAACAAGTTAACTGGACACTTTTGACTTCTTCTTCTGAAGTAATTCAAAGGATACTTTTAAAAGAAAGAGTTTCCCAAACAAAATCAGAACATTTCTAAATATTCCTTTATCATAAGATAACAAGGAAAAAAAATCCCCTTAAAGGAGACTCCATTTAGCCTGCATTGTTAATAAGGAATTAATATGGGAACCTCTAAAATGAAATGGTTAATTTCACAGAACTGGAGGATAATTTTAAAGTACAAAAAAAAAAAAAAAAACAAAAAAAACCCTGACTACCTAGAACACTCAGATGATATTTTGGTAACTAGTCCAGCTTAAATTATTTGAATCAATTTGATTAGTGAAAGGAACCCAAAACTAACTAAAATGGTAATACAATTACAAAAACCTTAACCTTTTCTTGACAACCCACAGAGTATCAGCATGAACATTCAGTTTCTCTGATGGGATGCAGCTCCCATAAGCCCTTGGGCTCATTTTAATTAAATGGTCCCACAAAGCTCTCTTTCTATAGTGAGGTCTACTTCATAACTCTTACAACTTTTCATACTTCCTAATTATACCACTATATCCACCTTAAAAAGCAATTACCCTACCACTGTCAAGACTGGAAAAGGCTAACCAGATCTGTCAGGCAGTCCACTGAGTCAGAGGCACAGACCCCTGAGGGAGTGTGGTCCCAGATGGGTCAGCTCGTGGCTGCTCAGCTACTTTCAGAGCTGCTTCCCTCTTGTCTTTCAGTTATGTTCTCAACAGACAAGGCTACCAGATACTTGAAAAGCTAACAGTTCAGGTGTTATTATATTCTAGAAATTTAAGAATACACCTGAATTTCAAATGACAAATTAAATGCTGGACAGCACTACTCCTAGGTCAAGGCTGCCACCTCATCAGTTGGCAGATGCTTACAAAAGAAAATGCTTTAGTTATCTTTAAAAGCAAAAACAAAGCAATACTTACCTTAAAAGTTAATGCATTAAAAAAACAAAAATACATTCCAAAGTCCAATATAATTTTTAAGAAATTATCAGTGCCATTATTCCCTGGCTATAAAGTACCAATTCTGTTAAGGGTTTTAGTGCTAGAGTTTCAAAGTCATGTACAAAATTTTCCCCCACTGGGAATTACCAAAAATGAGAGTAAACTTAGTAACATTAGAAAACATCCACAGGAATATTTAGGATTTCTAAGCACCAAAGTTACCTGAAACAAGACACAAACCCCACAGAATAAAAGGCAGAGGCTGCTATTGAGGTGCCTAGGGAGCAGGGTATGGAAGGAAATGATGAGAAGTAGAAATTGGTGGCTTTTTAGAGCCCTTTTGTCATCCAAAGCAGGTAATTAGGAGCCAATTAGACAATGAGCAAGAAATACTGACTTCTGTTCCAAAGAGAGAGATATATACTCATCTGTGGCCTGTGCTTACTGGGCCAAATGGAAGATCTTTTACATTTTTCTGAATAAATGGGAAAGACTTAAGAGCACTAAGAACAAATAGAAATGCAACCTTGTAAAACGTACTAGATCTACCGTGTTCCTCTTGTTTGTTTCTCCTAAGGAGCTTGTGCAGAATGTCTCCCATCGCTCCCTGACATCGTCGGGAAGATCTTTGGAGTGAGAAAAGAAAAGCATTATCAGTACAATGACCCATAGGATGGGAGAGGACAGTCATGCCGACTTACCAACCCTGGGACCCGACTAGCTTCTCAAACTATGCCTAGACAATGTCTCCTAAGACAATGTGTGCCTCTGAGCTAACATGTGAATGCATTTACAATGGAGAAATTCAACCTTCTAGACAAGTTTTAGAAAAAAGGATATACAACTACTTTTCATATAAAACAAAACCATGGCTATGATTTGGAGGTCTAACTACACTAAGCGGGTCATCTGACAATTCTGGTTTACCCACCCACAGATGCATACTCACACAGGCACAAGACATATCACTCAGCCACAACTTCCCTGAAAATAATCTAGAAAACTTAATTGCATGACATTTCTCCTTGATAAGGACATAAACTATGAGAAGGAACGGATTCATTACTGGGTGACAACTTTTAGTGCACATGCAATAGGCAACAGCCTCTTGAACAAATATTTGTAAGAGAAAAATAGGATACACTGGGAGGCACAATTTTGCAGCTCACTCTGAAGTAACTGTTTCAGACATCACATGTCACATATTCAGTGGAGTCTCAGAGTATTGCTCCTGGGACAGGAGCCCAGAGCCCACAGAGCCCTGAGGTTCCCTTTCTGAAGAGGATTCAGGGCCTGGGTTCCCATTAAAAGGTATTTGCAGTTAATTTCAAGTTAATTGCAAGCTGATTAAATTTACATAGTAGGGAGGAAAGTGTCCTTTAGGAGCCAAAACCCCTCATTTTAAAGATGGAGATATGGAAGAAATGCTGACAAATGCCTTAGTATCCCAGTTAAAGGAATTTAAAGCATAGGTGAGACAGAGATCTACAAAATAATTTGGGGGGACCTCAAAATACTCTAAAGTTTAAACAATTTAGTGAGCAATGTTTAACCACAACAATGGGTACACTTCCAGCATGCTGAAGCCAGCCAGCACCTACTAGAAGGACGGCAGAAATCTGAACAGAAGAACAGTGAAGACCCACATTTAAATCTCCCAATCTGTAAAACATGAAGAAACTCCACAAACAGCTATTAAAAATGCTACCAAGTACTTCTATTTACCCTTGATCCCACAAAGATGTAACCCAAATTGCGAGAACTCACCTTTGATGAGCTGCTGCACAGCAGCACAATTGGGACCCTTGTCAGCACTGTGCACGATACAGTTGGCTATCCTTGTGAGGTGTCCCATGTAACCGTGCCGTCTTCCTCCCTCGGCCCTGACAAGGGGAAGGACAAATGTTCATATTCCACACATGACAGACACTTGGTGAATACTGTGAACAGGGCACCAAAGAGAATGACAATGGAGAGAAAAAGGAGAAACCAAGGAGTGGAGGGTGCAAGAGTGTCCCTGAGCAGCAAGGGCCAGGAGGCCTGAACCACTCTCTGGAAGAACAGACGCAACCTCAGGACAGCACAGTCTCCTCAAAATATACAAAACAATCACTAATTATAGTCTCTTAAATGTACCTCTCACTGATGTCTAATGTAAGAGTAGAATGGAGGGAAGAATTTTGCTGGTTTGTTTTCCTAAAAGACATTAAATTTTAGTCTATCAATTGACAGAAATAATTATCTACAAGTAGCACTCCTCAAGGTAAGACCTGGAGATCTGAAGGGTTGGCCAAGACAGGCAGTGAACCTGCACTTGCCAATAAACCACTTTGAACATGGGCATATAAACCTAGTCCTCCTTCCTTTTTATTCCCAGGGGGTCTAATCTTCCCAACCATGATCCACCTTTACATTTAGACAAACTTTTCACATCACTATAATTTTTCTGCCTCTTTACAAAGTATCAAGCCTTTAAACTCCATGAAAGATTTTATTTTTCTTTTATATTACAGATAGTGGGGTACAAACTGTAGCAATTTTTCTTAAGGGAGAAAAACCTTTCAGAAGCCACTAAAAATTCATCCTGTGCTTGGAGGCTGGCCTAGGAAAAAAATGTATCTGCTGGAAAATCTTAAATGGCTTGGGGTCACCTAATGTTCACAATCCCTAAGGCTGATCTCAATATGCTAAGAGTTTCTTTTAGTTCCACAATAAGTATCAGAAACTCCAGCATGAGCAACTTAGCAAAACCTGGCTCAAAACAAAAAGGGCTGGGCATGTGGTAGAGCATACAGTACAGGGAAAAAAGAAGATCCAGAAACCCAAGTGCTCTTATGGACAGCCCACAGGTAAGAACAAAGGCCCATCTCTGCAAGGCTTTATACTGGGGCTTCCAAAGTGTTCCAAGCCTCTGGTGTAAGGACACATCAGGAAATCTGCTTCAGGACACCTTTAAGTGGGGGCAACACTTTCAGATGGCCTTCAGAGGATGGGCTCACAGGGAGAGCGGAGTACACAGGATACTTAGGTGCTTGCGGTGAAGAAAGAACGGAAGGTTAGGAAGGGCACGGGATGGTCTCCGAGATGGGGTTGGATATCAAATGGGCCACACATAGGACTCCCAAAAGGAGCTCTGTTTGGAATAATGTGTCTGACGTTTACACACACTAGTCCCTTGCCACACAAACTAAATGCCAATCTCCCACACAGAGTCAAATCAAAACCCTGTTAGTTTACGAATTCTTAAGTTAATCTTCAAAAATTAAACCTCACAAAGTAAAGCTGACATCTGTCATGAGGCACCTAGCTCTCCTGGGGATACAGACAAATCTAAGTAGAGATTACGCAGCAAGAAAACTCCCTAGAGAAAATCAGCTTTAAAGGGCTACAAGACAGCTTTCTGGGGAGATGGGAACATTCTGTCTTGACCATGGTGGTTGTTACATGACTTCATGCCTTAGTCACAATTTCTAGGACTGTACACCTAAAAAGGATGAAATCTTGCCACATGAAAATTTTACCTAAATAAACCTGACTGAAAAAGAAGCACAATCTCTTCAAAAAGTGATGCTGGGAAAACTGGTGATTCACATGCAGAAGAATGAAAGTAGATGCCTCTTAAAAATCACCTAAAAATGTATCCAAGACCTAAATGCAAGACCTGAAACTAAAACTGCTAGGAAAAAATGTAAGGGAAACACTTTTGAGACATTGGGCTGGACAAAAGTTTGCAGGTAAGACCTGCACAGCAGTGGTAACAAAAGCAATAAAAGATAAATGGAAGCTGGACAACAAAGGAAAGAATGAACAGAGCGAAGAGACAGAATGGAAGAAAATACTTAGAAGCTAGTCAGCCACAAAGTGATTAATATCTACTACATTTAAGGAACTCAAGGGCAAAACAATCTGATTTAAAAATGGGCAAACAGGCCTGGGGATGTGGCTCAGTGGTACAGCACTTTCCCAGCATATTCAAGGCCCTGGGTTCCATTCCGACATCTCTTAATACACACACAAATGGCCAACAGACATAGGGAAAAAACCTCAACATTGCCAGTCATCAGGAAAATGCAAATCAAAACCAGAAGGAGATACTACTATCTCACCCCAATGAGGTAGCTACCATCAAAAACACACAAATAAACGCCAGCAATCATAAGGAAAAAAGCAAAATGTATTTCTGCAATTGGTGGGAACATAAATTAGTGGAACCACTAGCAAAATAGTAGAGAAGGTCCTCAAAAAATGACAAGTAGAAATACCATAGGATTCCGTAATCCCATTACCGGGACTCTACCAAAAACAAATGAAATGAGGCTGTGGAAGAGATGCCTCCACTTCCATATTTCTTGGAGCTCAGTTCACACAGCCAAGATGTCTCTCAGCAGATAAATGAATAAAGAAAAGATGATAAATACACACACAATGAGAAGAATCAAATCCTGTCAATCTGAGGCGATGTGGATGAAATAGGAGCCATGATCTTAAAAGTGAAATAAGTCAGGCACAGAAAGACAAATACTGTATGTTCTCACACATGTAGGAGCTAAAATAAGAAAATCTCAAACAAGAGTCAAACAGTGGCCACAAGAGGCCAGGAAAGGGAACAGGAAGAGGGCAGAGAGAGTGAACCCTGGTATGCTACAGCACACGGCAGAGTGACTATAACTTATCACGTTTCTCAAAATAACCAGAAGAAATGGAGTTTGAGATTCCCAGCATGAATAAATGCTGATCACTCCTAATTTGATCTCCACACATACATGCAAATTATCACATAGTAATCCATTAATACATACAACTATTTTAAAACACACACACACACACACACACACACACACACGAAGTGCATCTAAAGAGTGTTTCACAAACCTGCCCTATGCTAGCTGCCTCAGAGCTTCCAGGGCATCAGAGGAATGCCTACTATAGACACAGCTGCTATGACAGAGCTGCGTTACACATATCAACTAACATTTCTCATAGCCTTGTAATTAGCAAAAAATTTTCTAAGAAAAAAACTATTAAGCAATTTCCCCTCTTTAGTTCCATGTACCCAGGAACTGAACTCTACACTGAGAATGGGAACCTGATGTACTCTGAGTAAGACAAACATGCTAAGCTAACCACCATCAACAAGGACTTGACTTCATGACTCTTCATCATTCAATTCCACGTTTTTTCTAAAAAAAAAAAAAAAAAAAAAAAAAATAGACTTCCAAAAAGGCCTAGGGGTTCCAAAGGCAACACAAACATTTCTACTAAGGAGGAGGAGAAGGGGACAGGAGTGGGGGAATAAAAAAATATGTTATCTGTTACAAATGTAAGTTATTTCATCTTTCTTTAAGGAGGGCAGGGTGTGTGTGTATGGGGGGGGGGTCTTCAAATTCTAAATCAAACAATCCTTTTTGAAAAAAATTTACTTACTGTTTCTTCTCATTCATTTCCCAGGCTTCAAGTATTCGTTCTATTAATTGGCATTTTTGGAAGAGCTAAAAAAAAAAAAAAAAAAAAAAAAGAAAAGAAAAGAAAAAGAATATTCTAGTTAGCATTTACTTAAATGTCAAAACATAGAAACTTTACAATAAAATAGATCACTAGCTGGACAGAACAGGGGTGTGTGCATGGGCAGCAAGTTTTACAGGAAACTGGCCAACGCACATACAACCAGGGGACAAGTTTGCCTCAGATCCTCAGAATACTGCAGGAATCAACAGGACCCATGCCCCAAGAGTATGTACTGGGAAACACACTGCCACGGGGCTGTCCCAAGTGAGCAAACCCCGTGACCTAAGACAAAGACAAGATATGGTAGCTGGGAAAATTCGGTCAAAAATACAGAGCCTGACCAAAATTAAAATGAAATTAGAAGTATGGCTTTTAATTCAGAATCTAAACCAATATGCGTACTTTTAAAATTTGAGCTACACAAATTCCATGTGTACAGAAGTTATCACACTGTTATTAAAAACAGGCATGTCTTATCAAAACCTTGCACATCAATGTCAGCTACTGTGAGCTCATCAGTGGATGTGCAAGGCCAGCTTCATTCAGATGGTGGTCCAGCTGCCCAGTACTTGGCTATTTCCAGCTAGTCTTTCTTATCTTCCAGGTTTGAGAGTAACCCAAGGATGAGCTAGAAACCTTCATGAAACCACAGAACTTCAGAAGAAATCTGAGACTAACCAGTAAAATCACCATATATTTTACAGAGCAGAGACCTCAAGAAAAGTCTCACTCAACATCACAGAACTTGCCTTGCCAAACTTTCAGGCCTGTATTCAGCATCAGAAACCAAACTCTTTTTTTTAAGTGTATATATATATTTTTAGTTGTTGATAGACCTTCATCTTATTTATTTATATATGGTGCTGAGAATCAAACCCATTGCCTCACACATGCCAGGCAAGTGCACTATGGCTGAGCCACAGTCCCAGCCCCAGAAACCAAACTCTTTTTTTTTTTTTTTTAAAGAGAGAGTGAGAGAGGGGGAGAGAGGGGGAGAGAGGGGGGGGAGAGAGAGAGAGAGAGAGAGAGAGAGAGAATGAATTTCCAATATTTATTTTTTAGTTTTCGGCGGACACAAACATCTTTGTTTGTATGTGGTGTTGAGGATCGAACCCGGGCCGCACGCATGCCAGGCGAGCGCGCTACCGCTTGAGCCATATCCCCAGCCCGAAACCAAACTCTTAATGCCATGAATTTCGAAGTTCTCTGAAGTATTTACATTTCTATGTTTTTTTTAAACTCCAAAGGATGGACAATGGATGGATGAAGGGATATAAAACTCACACACACACACACACATTTTTTTAAATATTAAAATATAATTAAATATATAATATTTTATTTATTGATTGATTATGGCATCAGGGATTGAATCTGGGGGCATTTAACCACTGAGCCATATCGCTAGCCCTTTTCTTAATAATATTTTGAGATAGGGTCCCATTAAGTTGCTGAAGCTGGCTTTGAACTTGTGATCCTCCTGCTTCAGCCTCTTAAGCCACTGGGATTACAGGTGTGCACCACAGAACCCAGCATCCAAAAGATATATTTAAAAAACTCAATTTTACCAAAAAAACAGGCCAACTTAGATTTTTTTTTCTTTAAAAGTTCATCTAATGACTTTTTATCATTTATTAAAAGTGAATGAACACATGACAGTGAAATCTAAATAAAATCTGTTCTTAAATTTCAATATGTCACATACTAAAGTGCTTTACTGCAATAAGGAGAAATCAGTAGAAGTTAAAGAAAACCAAATAAGCTCACGTGTTTCAATAACAAATTGTCACCAGTGGAGTCCTGATCAGTAATTGTGCCATCTTCTGTGTTTTCAAAAGGACTGGCAAGAATCAGTGCAATACAAATTTCCACTTGTGTATGCAAGAAGTTATTCCAAGTATATTTGAAGAACATGTCCTACAAAAGAAAAAACAGTGTTTTCTTTAGTTACCACAATGTTTAAACAACTTCTTTGATATCTTTACCGAATAGTGATTTATTAAAGGAAAAATGGTGCTCCTCGGTCCAATTACTAGGAATAGGACACATTTGTTTTCAAGTGGTTTGAGATGCTACTCAACAGCATAAACAACGTATTTGTTCATGCAACATTCCAAAATTTGCATGGAATCTAACACAATTCAACAATAAGCATATGAAGAAAAGATAGGAATAAATTTCTCAGAGAATTAAGTACTTTGTATTCAAAGCAACTAATGCAGACATAAGTTCAGAAAATTTTCAAAGAGATTTATAAGAATTTCATTTTGATCCAACAAGTATTTATTGGTGCTTTTGTGCATGACACCATGTCAAGTGCAATAACTCCCAGAATTGTAGCAAAACTATGAGAGGTGGCAGCACGTGATCTTCCCAAAAGCATAAGGGTTTTCCAAATTACCCTTGATGTTAGTATTGGAAAAGGCAAAAACATCACAGAAGAAAAGACAATTTCTATAAGCACAAAATGTACTTACAATATAGCTGAATTTAACTATTTCAATATGAAAACACAGGCTTAGTGACACATCCAGAAGACTTTATGTTCTACAGTAAAATGTCACTTAATCAGTTTCGAAAACATCTCAGTGGCCCTAGGAAGTACAGTGGCATGGTTGATGGTATGTATTGGCTTGCCACTGGGTTACTTCAGCCTTGGCCTTACCACTCAGTACCCACGGAAGGTATGCCCTCTCTGGGTATGATCTGAAAAACAGATAACTCCCTCATATTCAGGAGCTTTATACCTGGTAGCATATGAAAGTATAAGGTACATGTTATAACGCCAATCTTGTAGTGAGCTAATACGTCATTTGGAACATCCCCCCCAAATCTGCTAAATGTATGCTATGACCAGATACCTTGTGAAACCTGCTAAGTGTTAACCCTCATGACTCCTGTGCTGTGTGTGGGTGGCAGAATGGTCAGAATAAACACAGGCTCTGGAGCTGGGTTGTGCATTCTAAGCTCAAACCATGGCCTGGGGAAATGCAGAGGCCTGGGAAGCCCAGATCACTCCTGAGGTTTTCCTCCTCCTTTCCACTGATGAGCAGATTAACAACTGTCTCAGAGGAGATTAACAATTATCTCAAGCTAAAAGACCTTATGGCCTTGGATCCATGAGATATACCCCAATGTAAAGAAGATGACGGCTCATCCTTTTGCAAATTTTGAACAGAAACCAGTGCTACAACTGGCAGGCATGATTTGTATGAGATCAGGCTGCTGGGGAGGGCCTAGTGATCTTTGGAAGGCTGTATCGTACACTTCTTCACACAGCAACAATAAGTGACTCTTCAACAATCATCAGCATTCAAAATTTTTTATAAGACTTAGAAAGTCATTGATATATACTGTCAATTTGTAATGCTGAGTTATAGATTCATGAATATCAAGGGCGATTCAAATCTCTTGTGAGGAAGAATCTTACCAATATGACTCCAATGCTGTTCAGTTCCATAAGGTCCCCATTTATACTGCTGGTATTGGTTTGCAGCAGGCTAGATATCAACCTAATCACATTCAGCCGAGTGTTCCCCACGGGAGGATCCAGTACACCCCAGGTAGTCTTCATCACACTTTTCTGAGGAAGAAAAGATTTCCAATCAAATACAGTTAAAGAAAAAAAAAAAAAAAAGCAAAAGGTCTACATGCTGAGACACACACAGTTAACCCCACAAACAATTTAAACTAAATTCTAGGCTTAGGAGAAAATAAGCCACTGTTCATAGCTTTAACAGATGATGAAATAATCAAGCAATTTCCCTGAACTATAAATTTCTAAGAAATCAAGTGTACCCCTACCAATATTCCAATCTGTCATGAGCAGAAAACATACAGAACCAACAAAAACAGAACTAGAATATTTCAAATTCAGACCAGAAATCTAAGAAACTAAAAAGAGTTTACAAGTGCTTTTGGAACATAGTCCTTAGTCTATATCAAATCCATGATAAAAATACATGCCTCTGTGTCATAAACCTGAAACATGACTAACCTAAACTTGTCCTTGTCCATCAAGGAGATTTCTATAGTTTGAAATTACTAAAGACAGAAGCAATGGGGGCTGGAGCTATAGATCAGTGGCAGAGTGCTTGCCTAGCATGCATGAGGCCTTGGATTTGATCCTTAGCACCACACAAAAACAAACAATTAAAATAAAGGCATGCTTTCCATCTACAACTCCAAAAAAAAAAAAAAAAAAGAAGAAGAAGCAGAATGTTAAAAGTCTGATGGGAAGAGTGACAAATGGCACTCTTGGCAGCCACAATGCCCCTTCTGAAGGTCCATCAACAAGACCAGTAGATGTCTCACTCCCTTCTCCAGAGGGAATTGTAAGGTTAACTAACAAAGCTTCACTGTGGCTGAGTGCAAGTCAGTGGTGGAGCCTTTGCCTAAGATAGTGGGCGGAGCCATTGCCTAGCACTGTGTGCTCACAGCAATGATGAAAGCAAAACCCTCAAGGCCTGCTCACACTCCTCATGGTTTAACAAAATCAGGTCAGCTGCTCAGTCTTGAAGTAAAAGAGAAGCTGCAACACAATGCACCTCAGTCTTGAATTTGATGGCCAAGAACCATCAAATGCTGCCTACTCGTCCACCTAGGGAGAAGCTAGGGGCCACTTAGGAAACAGGCCAGGTCCTTCACCATATACCTCTTCTCTCTGCTCCTTCCCCTGCCTCCATCTTCCCTTTGTATGTTCTCCTCTCCTAAACCCTCTTCTTTCTTTACCCTCCTTTTCTTGTTCCTAGGACTGACTTGAGGGATGCCACTGACTATTAAGCACCAATAGAAGCTCTTTCCACAAGAGTGATTGAGTGCCCACACTACGGTCTACATCCAACACAGGCTGAATGCAGATGTGTTGCAGTAGCTGCAATGGCTGAAACGGCCCAGCAGGATTCCACAAAGTCTAAGTGCCAAGGGGAAATTCCTAATTTGCAATGACAGCACTAGAGAACATCTGAAGAGACAATCCAGATGCTGGACTAGAGAGTATGGACACACCTATTCTGTGCTTCCCCTTTCCCCAAATTGTTAAACCGAAACCATCTTACATAGAACCGAGAAAAAAGTATTCTAAAATTGCAATAACCCACATAAAAGACAGCCATAGAGATACACACTGTACAGTACAGTGGATCTAAACATACAGGGCAAAAGGAAGGAGGAATGTGGGAGAACTAGTGCAGAAACAGGACTCTCACAAGACAGAATACTTTATCTGACTTCAGAAGTAAATGCTTCTTACCCTAATCTAAATCTGTGGCCCACTCCAAGAGGCACGGTGTGGACAGGAGGAACATCACTTGGCCTGCTGATACCGTACCACAGTTTTCCACTGGGTATTTTAGAAGGCCACACACATACCGCTGATGTCCTCCTTTGCAGGTTTCCACTTGTCCACACTTGCACACACATGGTCCCTCCTGAAAACTTCACACCCGGGTCCCATGCTTTCCATGCCGCACACTGAAACTTCAACCCACTATTTCTTAAACAAGTTCATTTGTTCCCAACTGTCTCCACTATTCACAAGAAAATGTAATTTCAAAGATCAGAGCCTGAAAATTTAACTTTACCTCAGGATGTGAAAAGAACATGCTATAAGAAAAAAATTGCTTATTTTATTGGAACATAAGGCTCCAAGAATTTATAGACAGAACGAACAAAAATCTGAGTTTCCTAAGCAGACAAGTATTCAGTTCAATTTCTATTTCAATCATCAATTTAGTGCGGGAGCAGAAGGACTGGCAACACATCTTTGAACCTATCTTGCATGTGCTGATCACAGCCCGTCCCATGACTCCCAGGGAGCAGACTCTGCAATGACCCAATGCTGGCTAGCCAGCCATGCTTCAGATGGATCACCTACCTTGGGTGGCTCAAGCAGGAGTTCATGAAACGATCTGAGTCTTCCTCTGATGGCTTCTAGAACACTCTTGTTGACTGAACAAGCTGAATGACTCATGCCTGGTGGGCAGATCTCTATATGGCCTTCAAATCTTGAAACAAAGCAAGGTTTCTTTAGTTATTACAATTTCAGGATAGATCCTTTAAGGTGCTCCCTATACCATGTAGGCAAACACTTAATGACTACATAATTACATGATAATGATGACATCAATGTCTCTGGCTAAAAGGAGAAGGGATAGTAAGCTAGAAAGTGCAATAAAATGAAAGAAGGTGTATTAAAACTTTGTCAAGGATCAGCGAATGTAACCTGAAACACAAAAAGGGCTACTGATCTAGTGAGAGATGTGATTTCTCCACATTCTGCTAAACTCCTATGACTTATATTGATAGCATTGTCATTAACTGACAAGAAAATCTGGAAAGCAAACAGCAATCAGATCCCTGAAATACAGAGGACATCATATTGCCCACCAGTTTGAGATGTTTGTTAACAAACAGACCTGTACTTGCTTGGGTAATCAACACTGTGAACTACTTAAAAGATTAAAATTGCTCTTTTACGTGAAAAAAAAAAAAAAATCAACTGACTGTCATTATGACCCTCTGGAATTAACTCCAAAATCCCAACTAATTTAACTAAATTGCCAGAAGTCAAGATTGGGTTGAGCAGGGATGCACCCCCTGGTGGTCCAAGGACAGAGTTCCAGGAGAGGAGGGAAGACAGCAGGAGTAAATGAAAATGGGAGTGTGAAGTTCAAACGAAAAGGTAGACCTGAACGTGGTGTGCTGACTCCATAACAGTGAAAACAGCAGGTTAACAATGCAACCACTGTTGCAAGGCGGCCTGTGGCCAAGTTCACCTCTTCACTTACCAGTTATTTTGTGTAATGTGGACAATGGGATCACACTAGAACATCTCTCCCAGGACTGCTATGAGAAGCATGAGAACCCAAGGGCTGAGAGCACTGCCTAGTACAGAGCCAGCACCCCATGTGGATCTGCTATTGCTACTGATGTGGGAAGAGAGTTCCGGGACAGCAATTCTCAGCCAGAGAGCCACACAGAACAGCTTCTGAACCTGAACTATTAGGAAAGGGGGAACAGAGACGCCCTCTGATTTTTATTATAGTCATTTTTTAACATGTAAGAGTCTTAGTAATTTATATAACCAAATATGGCTTTCATTATAGTTTCTACCGAGGGTGATGTCCAAAAGTCCTTTATAACCCCATAATTTTGTGAATAATTTTTTCTTCTAAATTTACTTTTGTATAGAATAACAGGAATAGATATATTTGCTTTCTTCCATTTTCTTAGCCATATTTCTAGAACAACTGTCCTCTCCTTATTTATGTAAAAGAAAACATTAAGCTACACACTATTCCTTAATCATTCATATAAGTTTTATTCATCCAATTAGTAAATATTGAGCATCAATTTATGTACCAGCCCTGACCTGCATGCTATTATAATCAGTGTCTACGGTGCTCTTACAACACTTAGGCTAGTCTCCTGTGGACTTTCCATTGTAACAATGGTTCATTTTTAATGTGGAGTAGGTACTTGGGTGACGTACTGCAATATATCTGTCTACAGGAAATGGGAAATGTTTTTACAAACTGGCTTTATCACTCTCTGCAGGCCCAACAATGAGGTGTGAGACTTCAGCTGCTCCACAGTGTTACCAGCATTGAGCACTGTCCACTTCCTTCCAATGGCTACTTTAGCCGCAAAAGGCTGCAAGGTGGCTCCCGAAGTAGAATACCCACATTTTAGTTGTCGGAGCCTGTGATCACCTCCTTAGTAGGAAAAGGACCTTTGAAGAGGTGATCAATGGAGGCTGTTGAGAAGAGAGTACTAGATTATGCAGGGGGATTAAATGTCATCCCAAGCGTCCTTCTAGAGGAGAAGGCAATTCGAAAGTAGGCAGTGACCAGAGGCCAAGCAATGCCAAGAGTCACTAGAAGATGGGAGAGGCAAGGAATGGTCACTCTCAGCACCACCAGGTGATGCATCCCTGCTCAACCCAATCTTGACTTCTGGCAATCAGAACTGTTACAGAATAAATTATTGTTGTTAAAAGCCACAAAGTGTGAGGGCATTTGTTTACAGCCACAGGAAACATACCTTCTTCAAAGGATGTGCAAAAGAAGGATGTGCATCCTTCTTCAAAGGATGTGTATCTCAAGGTGTTTTAACTTGGATCTCATAAATGACAAAGGATGTTGGTCAATTTTCATGTATTTATTTACATGCGTGCATGTGTGTATGTGTGTGTGTGTGTATACACAGACACACACCCACATATATGTCTCTTTTTTTTTTTTTTTTCAATTTTTAGTTGTCAATGCATCTTTTGTTCGTTTACATGTGGTGCTGAGGATTGAACCCAGGGCCTCACACATGCCAGGCAAACAATCTACCACAGGCCATGACTCCAGAGGCCTTTTATTCTTTAGCTCTCTATTCACGTCTTTTTTATCTTTTGGTGGGGGAACTGGGGATTAAATCCAGGAATGTTCTACCACTGAGTTACATTCTCAGTCCTTTTCTTTGGGGAGAGGATTTTGCTAAATTGCTGGGGCTGGTCTTGAACTTGTGATCCTCCTGCCTTAGTCTCCTGAATCTCTGGATTACATATAGGCATATGCACCACAGAAACTGGCTCTGCTCAATTCTTCTGACCTTAAAATTTGGTTGTTTTCTTGTTATTAAAGACACACACACTGTATATGGTTTTTTATTGTTCTAGGTGTAAGTTCTTTCTCACACATCTGCTCTGTAAATATTTTCTGGCAACCTGTCTTACTTTCCAAAGAGCAGAATTACATTTTTTTTATTTTTTAAAGTAGACTGTTATCAGTGTTTTTTTTTTTTTTTTGGTAATGCTGGGGAATGAACCCAGGGCCCTGTGCGTGCCTAATGAGCCCTACCACTAAGCTGTACCTCCAGCCCAACTTTTCTTAAACTTTTTCTTTTGTTGTTGTGCTCCAATTAGTTATATATGATAGTAGGATGCATCTTGACCCATCATATGTAAATGGATTATGACTTCTCATTTGTCTGGTTGTATGTGATGTAGAGTAACACAGGTCATGTAATTATATATGCGCTTAGTAGAATGAATCAGACATTATCACCCTATCATTCTTATCCCCAGGGCCCCTCCCCTCCATTTTCTTTTGGAACTTTTATAGCTTTAGTATTAATGCTTAGTTCCAGAATCCACTTTAAATTCATCGTTCATAATCCATAAGGAACCTACAGAGGTCCAACCTTTTTGCACATGGACATCCAATAGTTCTATGAACATCTCTTGAAGATGCTACCTTTTCTTCATTGAACTACCTCCACACCTGTCACAAATCCCACCTGTGCAGGTCTCCTTCTGCACTCTAGGTTCTGTTTCAGTAGTTTGTATGTCTATTCTTTTACCACCAGATCCTAGCTTCATGATAATCCCTGAAGCAACAGAGCATAAGCCTTCCAATATTGTCTTTCTCTTGCAACATTGTTTTGTATCTATTGTATTTGCTTTGGATCTCCATATAAATTTTAAAATCAGCTTGATTTAAAAAAATCCTCATTTAGATTTGGATTGAAACAGCAACAAATCTACAAATACGTTTGGGGAGAACTGGCACCTTAACAAACACTGAATGCTTTAATACATGAACATAGTATTTCTATTTATGTCAGCTTTGATTTCATCAATGTTGCCATTTTCAGCATTAAACTATATGTACATTTTGTCTGGGTCTATTTTTTGAAATTTCACATTCCAATTATTCATTGCTAGTAACCAGAAATAAAAGTACATTTTTAATATTGACTTCTGTATTCTGCAATCTTGTTAAATATACTTGTTAGATCTAAGAGGATTTTGGAGGCTGGGGTTGTGGCTCAGCGGAAGAGAGCTCTCCTAGTATGTGCAGGGCGCTGGGATCCTCAGCACCACATAAAAATGAAAATGAAAATGAAAAAGAAAAGAAAAGAAAAGAAAAAGAAAGAAAGAAAGAAAAGAAAGAAAGAAAGGAAAGAAAGGAAAGAAAGGAAGAAAGGAAGGAAGAAAGAAAGAAGGAAAGAAAGAAAGAAAGAAAGAAAGAAAGAAAGAAAGAAAGAAAGAAAGAAAGGTATTGTGTCCAACTACAACTAAAAACAAATATTAAAAATAAAAAAAAGATCTAAGAGGATTTTGTTTGGCTTTGGGACATTCTTCAGGATTTTTACAAAGACAACACCTGTGGCAGTTTTACACTGTCTCTTCCAATCTGGATGAGCTTCCTCTCTGGCCTTCCACACTGGCTAGGGACTCCTGTAAGCAGCTGAGCAGACATCCCAGCAGTGAGTATCCTGGCTCTGGCTCCCAATTTGGAGGAAAAGCTTTTCAGTCTCTGACCATTAAGCCAGGTGCGGTGGCACACGCCTGTAATCACAGGATATGGATTATGACTTCTCATAATCCATATTATGACAGGAGGACCTCGAGTTCAGTGCGAGCCTCAGCAATAGCAAGGTGTTAATAAACAAATCAGCGAGACTCTATCTCTAATATAAAATAGAACTGGGGATGTGGCTCGGAGGTCAAGTGCCCCTGAGTTCAATCCCCAGTCCCCATCCCCCAAAAGGCTACCAATGGAGTTCTCATAGAAGGGCTTTATCAGTTTTATTAGTTTGTTGATATTTGAAGGACACAAGAACCGTGTATTCCCAAGATACACTGATCTTGAGTGTCATACTTCCAATATATTGTTAGACTGTTAGATTTGACTTGCTGGTATTTCTTGAGGAATTCTGCATCTAAGCTCTTGTGGAATCTTGTTGTACACTTTTCTTTCCTATATTGTTTTTGTTGAGCCTCAGAGCGGTGCTGTCTTTATAACCTGAGTTGGAAAGTGTTCCCTCTTCTACATTCTGGTGAAATCCTTACATCTTTGGTAGAACTCATCAATGGAGCCTTTCTAGTTGAGTAGGAAATTTTTTGTTGAAGGTTTGAACAATGAATTCAGTTTCTAACGGATATGGGACTATTAATACCACCTACTTCTTTTTTGGTGATACATGTAAGAAAAGTCTGTCTGACTGTAGGGATTTCCTTCTGTTTCCTCATGGAACTTTTATAATTTTAGGATCATTGTTTAGTTCTACATCCATTTTGAGTTAATTTTTACATAATGTGCAACACAAAAATGATCTTTGGCATTTGTTTAAGGAAGTTAAATTACTTCTTTCCCTAAATTGTCATTTATTTGTTATTATTCTTTTAATGTCCATAGAACAGTTGGCGGCCCTCTTTTGTACTGTTGTGGTTTTTTGTTTTTCTTTTTAATTTGTATCTTTTTTATTTTTTTCTTACTCAAGCTAGTTAAAGGTTTATCATTGATCTTTTCAAAGAACCAGCTTTTGGTTTCATGGATTTTTCTCTTCTTACTTCTAGAATTACCCACCCCCCACTCTCTCTCCAGCCCACAGAGCTGGGGATCAAATCCAGGGATGCTCTAACACTAAAAGCTACATCTCTAGCCCTTTTACTTTTTATCTGAAGACAGGGTCTCACTAAGTTATAAGTTCACTGATTTTTACTCTTAAATTTATTATTTCTTTGTTCTGTGTTTAATTTGTTCTTTAGGGTTTTGTTATTTGAAGGGGGTACTAAGGATTGAACCCAAGGGCTCTATACCACTGAGATACACTCCCAGTACTTTTTGAAGGCAGTGTCTCCAAGTTGCTAGGCTGGCCTCAAAGTTGTATTATTCCTGCCTCAACCTCCTGAGTTGCAGGGATTTACAAGTATGCACCACTACATCCAGCTTATCATTTAGTCTCTTTAAGGAGAGAGCTTAATTACTGACACATTCTTCCTTTTTATCTAATACAATCACTTAATGTTGTAAAGTTCCCTCTATTGCTTTTAGTGTATACTACAAACTCTGGCATGTTTTGTTTCCATATCAAGTATCTGATAATATTTTCTTCTTCTCCTTTCTTCTATGACATTGGTTATTTAGCAGTGTGTTCTTTAATTTCTAAATATTTGATGCTAATTCAGAAATCAATTTTATATTGATTCATACTTTAAGTGCATTATGATCTAGAGGGTGTATATTGCATGATTTTTATTATTTCAAATTTGTCTCATAGCTGAAAATTGGCCTATATCCACATTATCAACTGAATGCTTGTGTCTCCTCAAAATTCTTATGTTGAAATTCTAACTTCTAGGATGAAGGTATGAGGAAGGGGCTTTAGGGAGGTAATCAGGTCATAAAGGTGGGGCCCTCATGAAGAGAAACAAGAGTGAGCTGCCCTTCAAAAAAACAAAAAAACAAAACCCAAAGAACAAAAAAGAACAAATTAAACACAAAACAAAGAAATAATAAATTTAAGAGTTAAAAATCAGTGTCTTGATCTTGAACTTCTCAGCCTCCAGACCTGAGAAAGGTCTGGTAAACCCTCCAGGCTATGGTAATTTGTTACAGCAGCCTAAGCTGACTAAGACACTTGGTGAAAGTTCCATATGACTTGAAAAGAATATGCACTCTGCTCTTGCAGAAAGATTATTCTAGGTGTCAATCAGCCCGAGTTGATTGCTAGTGTCTTCCAAGTCTTCTGTACTCTTAAGATTTTTCTGTCTAAATGTTTCATCAACTTCTATTAGAATAATTTTACCTATACATAAAAAGTATGAACAGTACAGTCACAACCCACACCCAATTTTCCATATTAACACCTTACATTAGAATTGTATATTTATCACAATTCACAAATCAATATTGATACATAAAACCCATACTTTCTTCAGATTTTCTTAAGTTTTCCCTAATGTCTTTTCTCTATTCCAGAATCCCACCAAGGATACCATCGTAAGTTATATGTCTCCTTCACCTCTTCTTGGTTCTGACAGCCTCTTGCTTTTTGATTACTTTCACAGCTGTGTACTGGTCAGGTGGTCTGCAGAATGTCTCCCCATTAGGATGTTCTGGTAGTTTCTGATGGTTGAGGTATTTGAGAGGAAGACCACAAGGTAAAGTGCCATCTTCAGTGCATACTACCCGGGACACACACTGCCAACATGACATGACGTGCAGTCGACTGATTATCTGGCCCAGGCAGTCTGTCAGGTTTCTCTAATGAGAAAGTACTTTTTATTCTTCTTTTCCATATTGCACTCTCTTGAAAGAGGTTACTATATGCAACTCACACTTTACAGAGTTGGAAGTTACATTCTAACTCCTGAGGATGGAGTACCTACAAAACCTATTTGGAAATCTTCTGAGAGAGAGATTTATCTCTTCTCATTTATTTTATTCAAACATTTATATCATTATGAATTTATAGACAGGTTATTTTATAATTTTGGCTATAATACAATATTATTTTATTTCACAAATTATTTCAGCTTTGGCAATGAGGAGCTCTTTCTACCTACTACCTTAGATAGCTGTCGTGTGTGTGTGTGTGTGTGTGTGTCTAAGTACTTCCTTATCTTTTGTGGCTATAGGATGTTCCAGACTCATCTTGTATGTTTCCTGCCCTAGTCACAGCCATTTCTCCAAGGAGTCCTGTTTCATCAGAAAATATTAAACTTGCTGTATTTTGTATTTGTTCCTGATGCCATGTCATTACTTTTGGGCTTGCTCAGGTCACTGTCTTTTTTGTCTCTTTGTATTTCATTATGGATCATTTCTGATATCCCGTGCTGATTTTCTCCTCAGTTATGTCAAAGATTATCAAAAAGCTCAGGGCATTCTTCATTTGTGCTACTGTTTTCCATTTCCAGCATGTCTGTAGATCCCCATCTCTTTGCATATTGCCCACTTTATCCACATGCCTTCAATATGTTGATCACATTTATATGAAATTCTCTTCCTGGCAGTTCTAGCATTTTTGAGTTGAGGTACATTAACACTTTCTCTCAAGACTTTGTTAGGAGTCTTCTCATCTTATAACTTTTGGTTGACAGATGGACGGACATCCGAGTAGGAGAGTGGAAACTGGTGGACACAGTATTTATACAAGAATGGATCCACCTTTTTCCTAGGAGTCCAAATGAATCAATCTAGTCAGCAGCTGAGCTAGGTTTGGGTTTTATTGTTACTATGATTTCCTTCAGTGCACTAATTTAATTTTGTCTCAAATTACTTTGCATTTATGATTAGGGCCAATGTGCCAAGTTTTTCCTCAATGTCTGCTCCACCCTTAGCTTAAGATCTTCCTTTAAGCTGGCTCCTCCCCACACTAGCCTTTCCTATGGTCTCAAACTATTGTTACTTGTTCCTTAATACCTGGAGGCCTGGAGGAGAAGGACAGGGTAGGGGGTGATGCTCTACTGTGTTTTTCTGGTTTGGCCTCAGTCTGAGGGTCCCTAGGCTGTGGAGGTAGGGCATCTCTAATGGTCTAGACCATGGTCTAGAACAAAATGTGTTCTAGCCTCTCCCACAGGATAGAACCCTCCCCCTACCCCCACCCCAGATCTCTTCTTCTATTACAAATGGTCTTCATTGTGTCTTCAGAGTTAAAGGGGCTGCTTCCCTTTCCTCAGGGGCTTAGGAGTCTGGGACAAGAACAGAGAAGGATCCTAGAGAAAAACTGCCTTTCTCCCAAGGCTGCTGTTCCACTGCTGAAGGTGGTCCTGTGGTGGCGGCTCTCACTCTCTAGCGTTCGCCCCCCTCCCCCTCCCAGTACTCTCTGAAGGGATTGCAGGTGTATGCAGATCACCTGGGTATCCATACCTCCCAGGGTTTCTTCACTCTGCTGACCCTCAGATACACTCAGATACTCCAGGAATTAAATAATGTATTACTCCAATGTTTATTTTAAAAAATCTCTCTGAACTATAATTTTATCAAGATGAAGAAATCATGTATGAAAACATACCTCAGCTGCCACAGTTAAAGATCTGAACCATAATATGCACTTACCCCTTCTTAATGAATTTTATTCAAATAACCTGGAATCACTTCATTTTTTTTCAACATGTGACTTCCTGTTTCAATTATTTATTTTTTTTCCAATTGTTTATTCTTAACATTTAAATTTATGATATTAACTTACACACCTCTACTTATTTCTTTTTTCTTTTCTGGTACTTAGGATTGAACCCAGGAGCACTTTAGCACTGAGCTACAGTCCTAGTCCTTTTTTGTTTTGCTAAGTTGCCGAGGCTGATCTAGAACTTGTGATCCTCCTCCTTCGCCTCCCGAGTGGCTATTCATGCACCTCTGCACTTGGCTCTACCTGTTCTTGACCATAACTTTCCAGTATAATTTCCCTATCTTAAGCTCATTATTCTTATTTTTCTGTTTGGTTCTGGTGAAGTCCTCATTAAGTAACTGTACCCCAGGAACAGCACAAGATGGAACACTGAGTTCCCACGGGGGTGAAAATGCCTCTTCTGCTTTTGTACATCCAGAGTGCCTTGGGCTCACAGCCGTGCCCTTAAATGCCAATATTTATTCAGCTTACACATGAGAAGCCTGGCAATTGACTGGATTTACAAGTAGCCTATTTTCCTTATCCAGACATTTGTAAGACTTCTTTTCACCTGGGATTCAGAAATTTTATCGGGATAAAGCTAAGATTTGAGTCTTATTTTAAAACTTGATCTTGCTTGGTATTTTGTAAATCGTTCTCATGTGAGGACCAAAGTTCCTTTTGGTCAGAAATTTTCCTCTGTTTTTTATTTTATTCTTGTCTTCTGTGCTCTGTTTAAGTGATACAGCATGAGCAGCAAGGCAGTCTTGCACCATTTGATTAATGAAACTAAAGTTCTTGATTATATGACTTAAATTATGCTTTACTGGGGCTAGGGTTGTGGCTCGGCTCACTGGTGGCGCGCTTGCCTAGCATGTGTGAGGCACTGGGTTCAATTCTCAGCACCACATACAAATAAATAAAAAATCTAGATGGCTAAAGATTCCACATGCCAAGGGCAGACTCTCCATCTCTTCATGTCCCCTGGTTCACTGCATGCATGCAGTGAGGTAGGGAAAATTCCAATCTGTAAACCATATATTCCCAAATAGTTACACATACATGCCTCTTCAAGTTCTCTTGCTCCAAGAGCAATTAGAAAACTGTGACAAAAAGTAAGTGCAGTAGCACTGGAGAAAACTGTCAAGAGTAACAAAACACATACCTAAAGAATGGTCCAGGGACAGGAAGCTACACATATGGAAAACATTCTATACTTCTGATTGTGAAATACCTAGCAGCAGAAATCTTTCCTTAAAACCTTAGCCAACTGTCCATCTCTCTTAACCAGCCTCCGAAACTGCAGCACCCTCACAGGTAAAACCCAGAACAACCCAAAGTTAGGATCTGCAGAAAGAATCAGGAAATGCAAACAGTCCCTGAATCAACACTTGTAGGAGAGCTGCCCACCATCCAGGAACACCCACTTATAATTTTCATGAACAAGAAACATGCTACTTAGTGTTTGAGCCACTATCCATGGTTTTGATTTGCCTACTATAGCTTTTATTTCAGTAATATTTCTAAGTACTATAAAACCCAAATAACTAGAGTCTAAATAATGCTAGTAAATAACATTTATCAAACCACATTTTTCAATTGCACCCCCATAATACACAGCAATCCTATAACTATTATCATTCACACAGAAGATTCAGCACCTGACACTCAAGAGCATGCTACTGTGACTTATCTACCAAGACCTTAACTTAGCTTTTAAAAACAACATGGATTGCTTCATATGATAAAAGGACAGCTTACGTCGGTCGCCGTGTCTCAAGCAAAGTCAGCAGAATCTGGATCGCACTGACTATGGCTGATTCATTTTTCTCCTTATGGAAAATATTTGATAGAAGCTGCTCGATGGTTTCTTGCCTAGGGAAACAAATCAACAGTAATGCACTGACTGCAACATCATGTCACACAATAGCTCAAGAAGGGCTTACTGCACATGGGCATCTCTGTTTCACATAATTTACTTTGATATACTTATTAAGGGAGGCAAGTGTTTGTGATTATAAATACCACTCTCATAGCTACTGATTCCTACCCAATCCCCCCAGCAAAATAATCTGGGCCCTGTGTCACTTTGGTAATCTTGTTGAGACCAACAAGTACTGCAAGGCTGGATGTCACCTCCGGCTCAGATGAAGGTGGTGGTGATAGCTGAGGGAGATAAAAAAAAAAAACTTAGAAGGCCTCACCTCCACATAAGGAGGAACACTTTTCAAAACAGCAAATTAGAAATCATAAATGTTTTCCCACAAAAGTATGAATGCAGAATTAAGAAAGCTCTAAAATGGGTAAAAGAGAACATCAATCACTGCCTTTTACTCTGTAGTTAAAATTTGGTAACCTATTGCCCCAAAAGCATTCTCTGAAGGCTCTTCCCATTCCACTTCTCTCTCTCATATGCAAGATCACAACCAATGGAAGACATAAAGGTTGGTACTTCCAATTTATAATGGATACCCTCCAAGAAAACTTCTTAATATATTTCAGTAATTTTCCAAATCTATGTGAATTAAGAGAAGGATCTCCCTTATAAATGTGACACATAGCTAGATTGTCCCTGGCTACTCATCTGGAAAGTTGCCAGACATCCAAAGGTATCGCTGTACTCACTGCACTGCACATCAGTTTCACTAACCATCTCTTTCCAGACTCAGGCAGCAAGTAAGAAAGAATCTCTATTAGGGAGAAGCAAACAAAACTGGTATCTAATGTTAACTTCAGAGGGTCCCCTTGCAGGAAGTCAATTTCAGACCCACACTCCCAGAGCAGCACTAAAACGGATTGGAAGACCAATAGCCAAGAGTACTGTAAATGTCACACAAGACACTGAAGTCTATAGAATCTATGCAGGTCAGGAACTGTGCACTGGAAAACAGATTGCCTTCTACAGTATATATGTACATTCTTCAAATGGTGGCTCACTCCAGGTGGAGGGTACTGGAGCACACACCTGTACCTGTCCACATTTTCCTCATCCAACAGCAAGAGCACTCTTTCTGTAAGACAGCAATGTCACACTTCCACACCTGCTAAGACCTAAAGTTATAGGCTAAAAGGCCTGAGCATTTCACGGCTACATCAAATTGGAAGTCTGCCTTATTCATGAAAGAATTGGTGATGGAAAAAAACAACACAGCAAAACCTTGCAACGATACAGTGGATATGCCATATTTGGAGTCTTACCTAAACACAAATATCCTCAAATACAGAGAAAACCATAAACCAAAAAGACTAAACTTATCAAACAAGGTAAAAGGAAATGCTTTCACATTCTTTAGATAAAAAAGCATTTATTTACACGAGAGAATATATTCACTTTTCTGCTTTAAAAGACAAGAGTTACTGGATAAACACCAATAATTTATGCATGAAGCCACCTAGGTTCTTTACCCTATCTATGGGGTAATGGCTCCTCCTAGCTTCTGTTTTTACATAGGTGGCCACAGAAAAGACCCACTTAAAAAAAAAAAAAAAATTGGTTCAAATGGGATAAAGACACATATAGTCCAATCCAAAAATAACTGTTCACTCACATAAAGAATATTTGAACTCCAAAATTTTCCAGAGCTACTAAATGGAATGCACTCATTTAAGCCCAGACTGCCTCCCAGACTAAATGTTGATTACTAAACACTTTAGCCCACTTAACCACATTCTTTACCATTCTCTTTATCCTCAGCTCATTTCAAACTCAACCATGAGTACAAACTTATATTCATCCACATATTAGTACCCCATCTGTGGGCTCCTAGCCATTGTAACACAGAATTAGGCAATTCATTTGTGTATTATAAACTACCAGAAGATTGGTTTAAAAATCATCTACACTGTTATGAAATAATTAATTTAAATAGATACTTTACATTATTATATAATGTATTTACTAAATATATACAGATGCCATGATGATTAACAAGGGTTTCTTAAACTCAAAGAAGTCTTCTGTCACTGTGTTTTTCATAATCAATGGACAATAAAAGAACCATCACAATGTGAGAACATACCAGGAGATGGAAGGTTTGATTCCCATTCCCTATGAGACTGTGGGAAGCACAATGAGAGATGGTCTCTCCACTGCCAAGTGCATTGGAGATTTTATTTGGTGACATCACAGGGCCACTGACTCATCAGGTCCTTGTATTTGAGAAAATTTACTTTAATACTGCATGATACAAATAATAAGCATATACTTATCTTCATTCAAGAACTTACCATTGACTGAGTTTTAATTACAAAAGCAAGCAGAAACATGAACCCCAATGGCTCTCTGGCTCATACATTTGGCTCAAATAAAGCTGTGTAGATGGAGAGCTGTGGTGGCCTGAGGAACTCAGATCACTATTACGCTGTCCAATGTTTGGGTTCACTTTGCACAGGCCACTCACTACATGTGACCACCAACTGAATTCATCTGATTTGACATGTGCTAAGTGTAAAATACATGCTGGATTTCAAGACTTTTATATAAAAGCATTGAAATTGTATGTGGCTTTTATGTTTACTGGACAGCAACGTAGTATACAATATGAAATTGTTAATATTCAATATTTTTAACCAACCTAAATGGGACTTTTAGAAGGTTCAATCTAAAGAATAATATTAAAGATTTGAACGTAGAAGGTGTTGTATGTTTAAAAGGAGTACGTATGGCCAAGCACAATAGTGGACATATGTAATCCTGGCTACTTGGGAGGATGAGGCAGGAAAATCCCAAGTTTGAAGCCAGCCAGGGCAACTTACTGAGACCCAGCCTCAAAATAAATTAAGTAATTAAATAAATAAATATGTAAAAAGAAGGTTTGGAGATATAGCCTGGTGGTAAAGCACCTGTGGGTTCACAACAAAACAATAATACTTATTCCAGTTCAGGTCGCCCCCTATTAATATATTTCCCCATTTTGGATGAATAACTGGAATAGTATTATTAAATTAACACTCTATTAATATAACTATTAGCTGTTTGGATGCAGGTCAAATGTCTGCACATGTTGACAGTAAACGTTCTTCCAGAAAAAAAAAATATGAAATAATATCACCCCAATCTGGAAAGAGTTCAGGTCGCCCCTAGTCAGCCCAAGGACAGTAAACCCTAGGAAAATCTTCTTGAGAAACTGCCAATTAAAACGGGTCAAATTCATATGTACCCAAGACTATTCTTCATCAAAAGCTCCTGGAGGTGTTGACTACAGCTTTGATGTGACTATCGTATCTTAGGGTGGCTCTGTAGACTTCTATGTTACACATGTGACAAGTTCGAAGTCTACACATAAAGGTCACTCGTTCACCTTCATCCCCTGTGGGTTTCTACTGGGTGCCACAAAGGCTGTATGAGAAGCAGGCTTCCTGCCTCTTACCACCACAGGTGTTTTCAGGACACAATTCCAACAGGAGGAATACTTCACTTATCAGTCACTCTTGAGGTAACACATCAAACAGCACCACTAAGAAAAATGAGAACAGAGTTTTAAACATACTTTTCTAGAGTGGCAAGCAGGGGGTCTGGTTCCGTACTGTTCTGAACTTGTAACATCTGGTCTCTGCTCAGGCGAACGATTTCACAAAGTGACTGTGAAGCATTTGAATGCCGCTAAAGAAAGAAAGTACAATTTTAGTTATGAACCTGTTGGAAGTTAACCTTATAGCAAAAGGGGGGGGGTGGATTTCTTAAGAAATAACACAAATTAACACTGTCCATAAGCTTCCATGAGCAAGAAGTCAATCTGGAAAGGAGCTCAATGTAAGCACTTGCTATTCAGGCTGAGGGGTTTTCCTTTACAGTGCTGGACACTGCTGTCTTGCTAGGTGCAGCACATGTGATTCGAGTTCTGACCAGGAGAAGCTCCATAATTAAACACTTGGAAAGAACATCTTCCCCAAACACACTTTCATCAGCATCAACACATGGACATGCTAGCTTTAAAAAAAAAAAAAAAAAAAAAACTCCTCAAACAACAGGAAATACAACTTTGAGTAAGACACCAATGGGTAAGAGCACTAAACTATATCTCGCAGTGCAGAGTGGGCTTGCCTGCCTTCCAGGGAAGTTCTGAAATCTCAGGATCCACATGCGTTACACTCTAGCATGTGAAACAGCCTAGCTCACAGTGAGTGCTGTTCCACTTTAGCAGAGGGGGTAAGGCACCAGGATCGCCAAACCTTCCCACTGGAATCAGGAGCCTAACACTCCTTGATGAACAGTAACTGGTCAGTGCAGCTTCAACCTGCAATCTATCACTTAACACAAAACATGAATATCAGCAAGTCTGTCCAAAGGCAAAACCAACTTTCTTCAGAGTAAGGCAGGGAGGTGCTGAAGTCGGCAGTGCTTTGTCTTTCTCAAAGACTTGCTGCAGAACTGGTATTTTCCTTTATCAATATCTCCTGTACCCCGCTGACATGTCTTATATCCTGTTAAGCAATCAGGTTGTGCCATAGACCTTGTTTGTAGAAATTACTCCTAGAGTGGAACAGGCCCTGCTTTTCACTGCTCACCATACTCTGGAGTGGCCACACTTCCAATGTGTGAGAACAGTGTTCCTGCAACAACAGACCCACAGCAGGAGAGCTCAGCACCCTATTAGCCCCCACGCAGGAGTTCTAGCCCAGGGGTACTCCCTTAGCACACAGCACAGGTCTATGCAGGGATGCGGTTAGAATGCCAATTCTGGCAACAACAACAGATGTTATAAAAGAGCATGTACTGAACAGCCCAAGAGGAAATGAGGAGGAGGTGACACTCCTTTTCAAAGCTTAGTTAGGATAAACTCCAGGTACCAAAAGGTTTTAAATGGACCAGAGTAGAAGCAGTTAGATCCATTTAAATTCCACAGAAAATTCACCTCTGGGAAGTGAATACCCTCTGGCTATGCACTTCTTCCTTTGCCCTGCTCCAATCTGCAACCTAGAGGCTTCTCGACACAGCCTGCATCACCCTATGGGGAAATGATGATGGGACAGAAGGAACTCTGTAGGTGGAAGGGTCAACTACGGGCAGTCTCACATGGCTTGGCCTGATAAGTGAGGTGACAACTTTACAGACCTCAGAGAGACACACCAATTGTGTCATGACAGGTGACTCCTCAGCAGAGGGCTCGGTCTGTAAGCTCCAATGCCAAGACAATCTTTAGCATCCAGGCAAAGGCCAAATCCATTGGAACATTAAGTCCAGGATCAGGAAGAAAACAACAAAGTTACCAAAGGGTATGATGGTGACCAAGATACTGCTAAGTGCAAAACTTTAGTCAGACTGGATGAAATGAATACATTGTTTGCATTAAAAACAGGTATACAAGAAAAGGAAGTGTGGACAGAAGAGGTTTGTAACCAAGGGAGCAGGTTCAGCATGAAACCCGGGGGCCTGCCGTATCATATTTCTGGA